>NC_014430.2:223990-273859 GCF_000214015.3 Ostreococcus tauri | reverse complement strand
GGGCGCGCTCAAGGCGCGGGTGCGAGAGGCGATCCCGGAGACGAACGCGCGGTTGAAGGCGATCCGAGCGGCGCACGGAGAGAAGCGCGTGGGCGAGGTCACGGTGGGGATGGTCATGGGAGGGATGCGAGGGATCACCGGGATGCTGTATGAGACGTCGTTGTTGGACGCGGAGGAGGGGATTCGGTTCCGTGGGCACACGATCCCGGACTTGCAGCGACGTCTTCCGAAGGCGACGGCGAACGGCGAGCCGCTGCCAGAGGGGATCATGTGGTTGATGCTCACGGGTGAGATTCCGAGCGATGCGGAGGTGAAAACGTTGAGCCAGGAGCTCGCTGCGCGAGCGGAGCTGCCTAAGGCGGTGCACGACGTGTTGGACGCGTTGCCGAAGAACACGCACCCGATGACGCAACTGAGCTGCGCGCTCATGGCCATGCAACCGGAGAGCAAGTTTGCAAAGGCTTATCAGGACGGCGTGCACAAGACGACGTTCTGGGAGTACGCGTTCGAGGACTCCATGGATATCATCGCCAGGCTTCCCGCCGTTTGCGCTGCTATTTACAGAAGAACGTTCAAGGATGGGAAGCTCATCGCCGCCGATAAAAACTTGGATTGGGCCGGCAACTTTGCGCACATGATGGGGCACGATTCGGAAGCCGTGAAGGAACTCATGCGTCTGTACATGACGATTCACGTCGATCACGAGGGAGGGAACGTCTCGGCGCACACCACGCATTTGGTCGGGAGCGCTTTGAGCGACCCCTACCTGTCTCTCGTCGCCGGCTTGAACGGTCTCGCCGGCCCGCTCCACGGCTTGGCGAATCAAGAGGTCTTGAAATGGTTGAACGAGACGCGTGAAAAGGTTGGTGACGACGCAACCAAGGAACAGCTCACTGAATTCGTATGGGACACCCTGAAAAGCGGTCGGGTCGTTCCCGGATACGGGCACGGCGTTCTTCGCAAGACGGATCCACGGTACACGTGCCAGCGCGAGTTCGCGCTCAAGCACCTGCCGAACGACCCGATGTTCAAGCTCGTCGGTAAGCTCTTCGAGGTCGTTCCCGACGTTCTGACGCAGACGGGTAAGGTCAAGAACCCATGGCCCAACGTGGACGCGCACTCGGGCGTGCTCCTTCAGTATTACGGCATTACGGAGGAAAACTTCTACACAGTCTTATTCGGCGCTTCGCGCGCGATCGGAGTCCTGAGTCAACTGATCCTCTCTCGAGCGTCTGGATATCCAATCGAACGCCCGAAATCCGTCACGTCGAAGTGGATCGAGGACAAGTTTGGTAAAGTCGAAGCGTGAGGAGTGCCTAGTCAACGTCGTCCTGTAAGCGTACATTTCACGTAAATATTACACCGGCGTCATCGCGCGTCATCGTCACCGTCGCCCTCGAAGCGATCAAATGAACTATCCCGAGCGCGCGAACGGGTTCTTATCAGCCTGCTGCGCCGCCCTGACATCCGCCGCCGTCGGCGACGCGCGCACCGTCCCGCTCGCCGCGCCCTCGATCTTCCCCCCCGACGCCCTTCCCCCCCCCGGTCCCTCTAAAACGTCCATCTCCGCGTACAACCGCGTCGCCACCTCTTCTTCCTGCAACATCGCCTCTTGCTGCGCCTTCCACGCGAGTTCGGCCTCGTGCTCGCTCAATTCATTACGCTCGGCTCGAAATCGTTCGAACGACGCCCCCCACTCCCCCGAGTGCGCGTCCTCGCTCGATCGTCGCCCGTCGGCGCACCGGGCGATGATGCTCGACGGTTTACACCCCTTGAACATCCCGCGCGGGGCGCTGCGGCGTGCGCGACGCGCGCGCGCGTCGAAATGACGTCGTCAATGCGCGTCGCGCCGCGCGCGTCCACGCCCTCGCGCGCGGCGCGAACGCGCGCGCGCGCGACGACGACGACGACGACGACGCGACGCCCGCCGCGCCTGGTGCTGCTCGATCGCGACGGCGTGATCAACGTCGACGTCGGGGCGCCGGGCGTGACGGACGTGAAGGACTTTCGTTTGGTGCGAAACGCGGCGCGGGCGATTCGCGCGCTGAACGACGCGAACGTTCGAACGTGCGTGTGCACGAATCAGACGGCGATCGGGAAGGGGTTGGTGGAGGCGTCGTACGTGACGGAGACGATTCACGGGGCGATGCGGGAGACGTTGGCGCGCGACGCGGGCGCGGAGTTGGGAACGATTTATTACGCGTGGAAGGCGCGAACGGAACCGTGCGGTCGAAGGAAGCCGGAACCTGGGATGTTGCTTGAAGCGCTGGAGGAGTGCGGGGTGGAGGCGGCGGACGCGGTGTTCGTTGGGGACACGGTCACGGACATGCAAGCGGCGGCGCGGGCGGGCGTAGGCCGCGCGCTAGTGTGTACCGGATATGGAGAAACCATGGGTGAGGCACTTCGCGCGCGCAATGTGTCGTTGCCACACACGATCGTTATGCGCGCGGACGACCCCACGATGTCGTTCCCGGACGAGTGCTTCCCGTTCGATGTGTACGAAGATTTGTATCACTTTGTTCGCTGCGCGTTTGCCGACGCGTAGTATTTCTAGCTTAGTCGTGTAGGTCGCACGTCAATCTGTACATCGTGCGATAGAGGCTGATGAGAATTTTGATCGATTTTCTCGCCGCTTGGACTTCGCAGTCGCGCGTTCCATCCCGCGCGGTCGCGAGCAAGTCGTTCTGCGCGCGCGTAATTTCGCGCAGCCGCTTCGAGTGCGTGGCGCCACGCTCCGAAGCTTTCCGATCGGCCCACTCTGATCTGGCTCGCAGTGCTCTTCCCAAGAGCTCGACGCCCGGTTCGATATCGTTCGCTCGCGTTTCGCCCGGCCACAAGCGCTCGTACGGATCGGTGTCGGGATCTCTGAGCAAAAGTGACTTGTCATCAACCTTTGTCAGCAGCTTTACGTCTCGCTCCAAACACTCGATGGCCGTCCTGAGCGTGCTGCTCCTCGTCAAGTTCATTCGAAGCATCGGGGCGTCTTCGAGAAACGAGCTCGAGAGTTCCATGAGCTTACGCGCGCTCGAGGCGTCGTGGTTCGCCCGTCTCAGCGCCGAGGAGAGCATGTCGTGTTCGAGCCACGTGTACTCGTCCACGGTCCTTCGCCTCTTTCGCGTAGCCCGCTCGCCGAACAGGATCTGACCCTTCAGACGCACAATCTTCGCTTGGACGGCGTCGTTCTTGACGCGATCGTCGCATCCCACGGGCGACGTCGTCGATCTCGCCAGCGTCGCGAATCCCAAACCGAGTCGCGAAGGCGCGGGCGTCTTGAATATCGACTCCGGCACGACTCGTTGCCCGCACTGCACCGAACTCAGCGTGAGTCTGCGTTCATCGTCCGCTGGCGTTCCGTTCTCATCGTCCGTCGGCGTCGAGTTCGAACGCTGTCGCATCGCCGCGTCGCCGTCGCCGGACCGCGCCCGCGTCTCCCGCTCCAGGCGCGCGCACTCCTCTCGCTTCGCCCGCACGCACCCTCGCACCCCATCCCGCGCCACCCCGATGGATATCTCCATCGCCATCTCCGCGTCCATCTCCCACGTGGGTTCGAGCGCCATCGACGCCCGCATCGCGTCACCCTCGATCCTCAACGCCCCGCACCGCGCGCAGCACCGCGTCCCCCCATCCCCGAGCGTCGTCAACCGATCGCATCCATCGCACGGCGCCACGCGCGCGCCGCACCTCGGGCACGACAACCCGATCGCGGTCCCGCATCCGCTCGCGATCTCTCCCAGCGCTGTCGTTCACGCGCGCGGTCGTCGTCAGTCATCGCGAACGCCAATTCCGGGCACCATTCGCGCCATCCCATCGCTCTTCTCGTCCCCGCCCGCCGCGTCGTCGCTCGCGCGCGTTCGCTCGCGCGCACGTCCATCGAGCGCGTCGTGCGCGCACGCCGCCGCGGCCCGGGGGCGCGCGCGGAGCCAATCGAGCGCGTTCGGCGATGCCGTCATTCACTCGGCGGGGTTCGGCATGGGGCGGCCCCGGGCCGGCGCGCGACGCCGCGAACGACGACGGGACGACGCGGTCGAGGAAACGCGCGGCGATCGCGTCGACGTCCGCGCCGCCGCTCTTCGTCGGCGTCGACGCGGTGACGTGCGCGCGAAATGGATGCGTGCCGTGCCGACGGATCGTCTTCGCGTGCGCGGGGGAGACGACGGCGGCGAACGCGCGGCCGGAGGCGTGCCCGCGATGGAACGCGACGGGCGTCGAGGGCGGCAAGCGCGTGGGGCTGTACGCGCGACGGCGCGGACGCGTGCTCACGGTTGGGGATGGGGATTTTACGTTTTCGGCGGCGCTCGCGCGGACGCTGGGAGGGAAGACGATCGCGGCGACGTCGTACGAGAGCGAGGCGTCGTTGATGGAGATATATGGGAAGACGTGTTTGGAAACGCTGCGGGGGTTGAAAGAGCGGGGGGTGGAGGTGGCGCACGGCGTCGACGCGAGCGAGCTGGCGAAGACGCTTCCGGAGCGATGTCGGAAGCTCGGACCGTTCGACGCGGTGGTGTGGAACTTTCCGTGCGTCGCGCGAGACGCGGATGGAACCGCGCAGGAGGCGGCGCTGCACGGGGTGGACGCGCGGAGCGCGGAGGAACTCGAGGCGAATAGAGCGCTCGTGGAGCGCTTTGTCGCCGGCGCCGCAGAGTTGCTCGCCGAGGACGGAGGGGAGATTCACATCACGCACAAGGTTGGGATGCAGGGCGATTGGAACATCGAGAAGGCGGCCGCTTCGGTCGGAGCGTCCGGTCTCGTTTGTGCGGGTGCGGTTGTTTTTGATCGAATGGCGTACCCGGGGTACCGTCCGCGGAAAGCACTTGTGGCGAAGAGCTTTCCCGTCACGGACGCTCGCACTTTCGTCTTCACGAACTCGACAAACGGGGAGTCGGTGACACTGCAGAGAAAGTCAAAGCACGTGATCAAAGTTTGTTGACGCGCGAGACGAGGTTGTTATTCGCGCGTGACCAGATTCTTCTCTGTCAAAAATATTCATAACAAAGCAACAACAATGATTTCATATACTCAAAACTCGCCTTTTTGACAACGTCACGCTCACGCGCCGCGCACGCCGGTGAGACCCTTCGCCAGCTGTTTGACATTCTTGACGCCAGCGCGAGTGTACTGATTGTTCTCCCAGGCAGCACCGCCAGCGCGACAACCACCTTCCCACACGTGGACGAACTTATCCATGCCGTGGTAGTACTTCTCGAAAATTCTTCTATAGTACATTTCCTCCTTGCTTTGAGGAGGGTTGATGGGGTAGATTTCCTCGGCCTTGGCGTAATCCTCGTCGGACACTTGTTCGTTGCAGAACGTTTGCAAATCATCCACCCAGTTGAGGCCGACGCCTTCGCACTGCATGGCCTTCGTGCGCCAAAGCACGGGATCTGGGATTTCGCCGTCGAACAGCGCGCGAAGAGCATGCTTCTCCGGTTTTTCTTCGCCTTCGATGGTCTTGTACTGCGGATCCACTTCCATGACGGCGTCGATGACGCGCGGATCCAAGAAGGGCACTCGAGCCTCCAAACTGTGCGCCATAGTCATGCGGTCAGCACGTTGGCAGTTGACGTTGTGTAGGTGTCCGAAAATTCTGCGCAGCTCATTATGCACGTGTTTCGAGCTCGGAGCATCGCGGAAATAGAGATATCCAGCGAAAAGCTCATCAGAGCCTTCGCCAGTGAGCACAACCTTCACGTGTTGAGACGTGAGCTTAGCCAAGAAATAGTTGGGGATGGCGGAACGAATGAGCTCCGGTTCGTATGTTTCGAGGTGGTAGATGACGTTCTCGATGTTTGCGCACGCCTCCTCGGAGGTGAAGAGGTACTCGTGGTGCTTCGTTCCCAAGAACTCGGACATCATGCGAGCCGCGGTTACATCCGGAGAACCTTCTTGACCAACGGTAAAAGAGAGGTACTCCTGGCCACTCTTTTCCAAGAAGGGCTTGAGCACCGTCGACACGACAGCTGAATCCAACCCGCCGGAGAGGAGGAGTCCAATCGGTACGTCGGCCATGGTTTGGTCCAAGATGGCCTCCTCTAGGATGGCGCGGACGTGGGACGTGTCCTTCGTGCCGACGGCGTCATCAAAGTCCCATGCCGGGTTGTACCACTTCACGAAGCCGTCTTTCGGGGTCCAGTAGTAGCCGGCCGGGAATTCTTCGATGCGCTCGCACTTTTGATCGCAGATGGCCTTGAGCTCGGACGCAAACCACATGACACCGTTTTCACCGTAGCCAACGTACAACGGCTTGATACCAGCGTGATCACGAGCAGCGATCATATGATCGCCATCGTCACCGATCACGACGAAGCCGAAGATCCCATTGAGCTCCTTGACAAAGTCGCATCCAAGATGCTTATACAGCTGAAGCAACACCTCGGAGTCGCTCCCCGTCTTTGCAGCCGTCAAACCGTACTTGGCCTGGAGCTTACGGAAGTTATAAATTTCCCCGTTCGCGCACACGGCGTACGTCTTCGCGCCGTCTTCGTACACGATCGGCTGCTTCCCGCCCTCCGGATCCATGATCGCCAGCCGTTCGTGCGCGAGACCGTATCGCTTTGAGCCGAAGTACCCGGACCCGTCTGGCCCTCGCGTGCGCATGCGCGCGCTGAGCTCTCGCATGAGCTCCTCTCGCCCGCTCTCGAGAGCGGCGTTCGGGTCGTACATCGCGAGCACGGAGCACATTTGCGCCCCGCGAGCGCCCTGAGAGCGAAACATCGTCGCGAAGCCGTCAGTATCGTCGCTTCAAGTGATCCGTGTCGACAACCCGAGTTCGGGGGACTCTCCGTCGACGCACCTCGCGCTCGAGCCCAGCTTTGGCGCGAACGAGCGCGCCGTTCGCGACGACGTCTCGGGAACCCCTGATTGCGAGCGCGCGTCCGGTGACGGAGGAGCGGAGCGACGCGGAAGGGGCGCGTTTGGCACGATCGTCGCCGGAACGGCGGCGAAGCGTCGCGACGTTAACGAGCGCGGCGTTGGCGCGCATTATGCGTGCGTGCGAGACAGAGGAGAAACAACCGGCGTGCGGAGGCGGCGCTCGCGCGTCGACGCGCGGCGAGCAGTGCGGTCGACCGGGAGCGAGTGGGGAATCGGGAGCGCGAGTGACAGGGCGGCCGAAACGCGGACGGCGTAGGTGACGATCGACCGCGCGTGGGCGGCGCGAACGACGGAACGATAAAGACACAAATCGGATGGTTTCATAGGTTTGGCAATCAAATCACGAAGACGCGCGGGCGTTAGTCTTGGTCCTCGAACGGGCTCGGGTCCTCGGAGACGTCCGCGGCGGACGTCCCGGCCACGCCCTGGGCCGGCGCCGGGGGATCCGGCGGTGCGATGTTCATCAATTTCAGCATGTTCATCGCCCGCTTTTGCGCCTCGACGCGCTCCTCGGCGAGCTTCTCGAGCTTGGCGACCTGGTCGTCCCACTTCGCCTCTCTCGCCCTGGCGAGCTCGAGCTCGAACGACATCTCTTGCACCTGCAAGTTTTCGATAAAACTCTTCAGACACTCCGCCATGTCGTACGACGTGATCCCGTCGTTATACGCCTCCTCGAGTCTATCCACCAGCTTCCTCTCCTCGCGCACGTCGAACCCCATCATGTCGTCCATCGCTCGCTGCGCCGGCGACGCCCCGACGGTCAACAACGCCTGCGTCATCACCTGAATGATGCTCTGCATCACCGCCAGCGTCTCTTCGCTCTCTCCTCTCTTCTTACTCTCGCTAAACACCAGATACCCCGCGCCCAGAACCCCACTCGTGAGCTCCCCCGCGTTCGCGCTCGCCTTGACGTTCTCCACGAGTCCCTCCCACGACGCCGCGGCGCACACTTTATGAAACGTCTTCACGTCATCATCCGTGGGCTCGCTCGAGATCCCCCCCCGCGACGCCATCGCGGGGCGTCGACCGCGGCGCCGCGTCGACCGCGCGCGCGCGTCGCTTCGACGCACGACCACGCGTTCGCGTCGTCCGAGCCCGACCCGCATGCGCCGGCGCCGCGCGATGGGGGCACCGACATCGCCGACGCGCGTGGTCTTTTAGACCCTAGATGTTTTAGGGACGACGAGACGCTTCTTCAGGGACGATGAGACGCTTCGTAGGGACGATGAGACGCTTCGTATGGACGATGAGACGCTTCTTCAGGGAAAAAGAGACGCTTCGTAGGGACGATGAGACGCTTCTTAAGGAAAATGAGACTCTTTGTCGGGAACACGCGGTCGTCTCTGACGATGCCTCTCTCGCGTGCGCCGTCCCGTGCCGAATGTCCGAGCACGACGATCCCTCGACGACCCCGTGTGCGCACACATCGCGCGCACATCCCCAGAGTACGACGACGGCGACGCGCGCGTGATGTGGGATTTTTTCATAAACACACCCGCGACGTCGTACTCGGACGCGATCGACGCCGTCGCGATATCGAGGGTGAGACGATAAAGCGCGACCGGCGTCCTCGCCGACGGTTGCGCCCGACGCGCGCGCGCGAGTTCGCGCGTCGCGGGCGCGGCGACGGCGACGACGCGGGCGCGACGACGACGTGGGGTGCAAAAGAATATTGTGACCGCGCGGGGGGGGGCGCGGGGGCGGGCGCGGTGGAGAGGGACGCGGGGGTGGGGATCTGCGAACGCGCGGTGTCGGACGCGCGACGAGGGCGAGGGACGATGGGCGGTCGGAAGCGCGCGGAGACGGCGACGGGGAGGGGCGGAGCGGATGATGAGCGACCGGCGAGTAGTCGGCGACGGATCGCGGGCGAGGGGGGGGGGGAGACGGCGCCGAGGAGTTGTTGAAGGTGCGGCGAGGCGGAGCCACGCGCGGGGACGCGACGACGCGGCGTCTCGGGACGGAGTTCGTGCGACGCGCGCGGTCGATGCGGAGGTTTCGCGGACTCGAACGTTCGTTGAGATGTCGTGATTCGATGCGATCGCGGAAGGAGGAGAGAGACTGACGATCGAGCGACGCGAGCGCAGAGAATCGCCGAGTTGGCGCCCGGCGCCAGGGAAGCGGTGTTGAGTAGGTTGTTCGCGGAGTACTCGGGCTCGCCTGCGAACTCGCCGAGTCCGGGGAGGGTGCTCGACGCGATCGCGCCGGTGAGTGATGAGTCGGATCGAGCGGGGAAAACGTGGGATTGGCGCACAGATGCGTCGGAGTGGGAGCTAAAGTCTCTGACCACGGCGCTGGGTTTGCCGAGCGTGGGATCGCGCCTGGAGCTCGTGGCGGCGGTGCAGAAGCAGTTGAATGATTTAGCGGAGCCGGCCGAACAGCTCAGCGTGTCACTGAATAAGTTGGCGAGAATCATGAATAATAACGAGCGGACGCCGGCGCTGCGACTGGGGAGTGGTGACGATATCAGGTTAGCACGGGCGAAGGTGCTCACACTGATGGAGCTCGCGAGGGCGCAAGCCCAGCGAGTTCTAGATGTGGACCCGTTCAAGGCGATGCAGAGCCGCGAGCTCGGGCCGTGTGTGTTGGATTTAGCGTATCTTTACATGGATTTCGTACATGCGGCGTTCGACACGATGATGCCCTTGCTGCGCGCCGAGGCTGTCGGCGCTCTCGAGGCGGGAACGCACATGACGCAGCAGCTCAACCGCTGTATGTTTCTCATATTCAAAGTCATCGGCACGTCCACGAACGAGGGTAATCTGTATGATCCACGAAGAGCGGGGCGCTTTTTGATTGAACTGGGCAAACTCCGTCGAGCTTGGCGGATGAACTGTGGCTTCATTCAGAGTTTGAACGACAACTTCGAAGAAATCGTCAAGGGCTTGGACAACTCGATGGACGGTGATGATTCCGATGGTAATACCGGCGCCATCGACCCGGATCACATCATTCAGTTAACGCCGCTTGCTCTGACGGAGCTGCACGAGAGCTACCACGGTCCGCCGACGCACACATTGAGCACGTCAAGAGATGATACTAATTCAGGCTCGCCGGCGTCGTGGTCTGCTGTTTGGCAAGCGGTGAGTGGTGCGAGTTCACCGGCGAGGCACATCGTTCGTGATGCGTCAACAGGTGATGTGGATCAAGTCGTGCATATTCGTGACACCGACATGAGGGAGGTGAGAATGAGCGGTAGCGACGCTCCTCGCGGTTCGGATGGCGACGAAGGGACGTTTGATGACGCTGTTCCGCTGAACAACGCACTGGAAGCTTTTGATCAGGAGCGTCGACGCGACAACGTGAATGCGTCGTCGTCGTTAGCGAACTTTGCGCTGCGGGCGCGTCGTTTTGAAATGCTGCCCTTTCGACGAATGATGAACGCAAGTCACGATGCTCCCGGAACATTCGTGCCGTCAGCGTCCGCTACTGAGATTAGTCTTAGTCAGCTTCCGGGAGGGATCCCAGGAGTGGGTAATTCGGTTGCGAACCAAGTGGAGGAAGATATTCGTCCCACTCACTTGATGGAATGGATGCATCAGTCTAACCTGGATGCTCCGGCTGTTCGGGCGGCTGGAACTGATGATTCCGACATGGCGGCTGATCCTGCGGAGGCGCGCATGCACGCGTATCGTCTTGCATCCAGCACCCGAGTGCATGCCCGTCTGACTTTCACGGAGCGCGGTCACCCCGTGCGTGTGCCAGCGACGAGCGCTATCGCGCAGCCTGTGAGTCAAGCTCGTTTACGTGAGGCCACTAGCATCACGCGTCTCGTCACGAACCTTTCAACTCGACTTCGCTCGGTGTCGACGCCTTTACTCGACACTGGCAAGAGCAAGACGAAATCACCGAACACCATCAAGTTATTTGAACACATCGCGCGGTGGGAGTTACTCGGGTACTCTAACTCGAAGGAACTGTCACAGCTCGGATGCAGCAAACCGGTTCTTCTGTGCGAACGTCTCGCCAAGCAGTCCGCGATGGACGGTCGTTGGTGCGCCGTGTTGGGTCGTGCGCTGACTGTTCATTGCATGCCTATGCAGATATGCATCATGAATGGCCTTGTGAGCGAAGTCAATGGCGAGTTTCACGCACTGAATGCCCCTGCCTCCATGTTTTGTACCGCCGTGACGGTGGTCTTGCGCATGGTTCTGCAAGCGTATCTCGAGGGAGGTCAAGTTCCGAAGTTGCGTGCTGAGAATTGGTGGAAGACTTTGGCTCATCTTGGTGACGTGCTCATCTGTTGGGGCACAGGGGCGAATGGTATAAGTGCAACGTTTCCAAACAATGGTAACGCAGGTCGTCATGAGATGAGTGACGTGGTTTCACAAGCTATTCTTGCCGGGCTCTCCATGGAAGACAGCGAGTTCCCTCAGTACACTTTCGGCAAGCTGTTTGCGCTTGTGGCGCCGCAGCTTCTGCACGATTTGGCTGACGCTAACGTATCGCCAACGGTGGTTGATTCCGTAAGTGGGCTGTGTTTCATGTTTGCGCGCATCATATGCGACGCGGCTAAGGACGATGGTCGCTGGGTTGAGTCAATTGAGGTTTCACAAGCTACGCTTCCCGCTCAGCTGCGAAAAAGTCTCGCTGAGACTGCCGCATGGGCCAAGCAAGTCAGATCGACTGTTGAGAACGCTGGAACAGCGTGTGAAGGATACATGAACAAGACAGTGTACACTCCTAGCGACGAGCCCGTTGTTTCTGGCATGGAATTCCTTTCGAGAGCGAATGCGCGTAAGGGCGTTCGGCTCGGGGTACTCCTCGCTCTTTGTGCAGCCATCTCACAAGTCTCTGGCAAAAGAGTCAAGTCCAGCTCAAGTGTGGTTGTTCCGATAGATGACGAGGTCGAGGTGAAACAAGAAGACAAATGCCGAGAAAAGACGACGAAAACGACGAGAAGAATCACTCGCTCAGAGAATGTCGTGGATCTTGATCCTGTTGTTGCCGCTCTGAACGACTGTGTGAGCTCTCTCGCGTGCATCGCCACACCAATGGCCATATTAGGATGGGCGTTTGACGGCGGGAATAAAGGCATTCGAGGAGGATTGAACTTGTTAGGAAATTCGCGTTGGTTGAGCGAAACGCAAGGTGAATTTCCCGTGTACAGCCCGGTGCAGCAAATTGTTGACATGACTCAACTGCTTTTACACTGCTTTGCTGAGCTGCGACCGAGTGGTACGTCGGCATCCAACGCTGTGAACGCGTTGCTTACCGATCCGAAATGGCACAAGACGTTTTCAATGTTCCAAGCGGTTTCACCGAATATGTTCTATTTCGGAAGCTCTCTTGATTTGATCGGAGCGTCCGCGGATGTGTTCCCGCACGCGTTCAAAATATCCCGTCTCAGGAAAGATCTCAAACGCCATGCCGCTGAATTTCAGAATGCATCTTCCATCTCGATGGTTTTAGATCGAGCTTCACCGTGTCATTCCGCTTGGCGAGCGATCAATTCTTTATGTCGTCGAGCTCTCGTCGGAAGATCGTTGAACGCGTCGTTTGAAGGCGAAGACGGCCTGGGAGATGGCGTCAACCGCGAAGCACTACAAATCCTGGTCGACACTCTCGCTCGCGGCGCGCCGAACAAGCCAGGCGAGGCTGTTTTGTGCGACATGCCGTCCTATGGGCAAGGAACGAGCGGTTTTTTGACGCTTCGGCCCGACGCACCTCTTCCTGCGGCTATGTTTTTTGGCAAGGTGATTGGTCTGATCATCTCAAGTAACGTCAACGTCGTCCTGCCCTTGGCACCGTGGATTTGGAGCGCGCTCCTCGGTAAGAGGGGGACGTTATCACAACTTGCGGCCGTGGACGAAGAATTCGGTCGTACTCTAATGACGCTCAACACGCATTCCATCTCCCACCAGTCGAACAAGTGGGTGGCTATGTCTGAGTTGAATTTTGTGCGCACTGTGCGTTTGCCAAACGGAGCATTGTCCGAATTTGAGCTTGTGCCCGGAGGACGAGACATCGCTGTCACCGACGCCAATCGCAAGCAGTTCGTTCAAACGTACGCGTGGAGTTCGATGGAAATGGTGAATGGTGAGAGTATTGAGACGGTGGCGCAAGCCGCTCGAAAGGGCGTGTGTGACGTCATTCCCGCCGAGTTGTTGTCTTCTCTGTCGCCCGTCGATCTCGAACGTATGGTCTGCGGTCTGCCAAAGATCTCGATCGAATCGTGGAGGAAAGCAACAATATATGAACCCAAAGTGGCGAGCCCTGAAGAAGAGCGACGCGTCGAGTGGTTCTGGCAAGCCATTGAAAGTTTTTCATCCTCCGATCAAGCGTTACTGTTGCACTTTTGGGCGGCGTATACGCATCTTCCGCACAGCGGATTCGAAGGTCTCAACTTCAAGGTTCGATTCGATGATAAACTATCCACGGATCACCTCCCGATGGCTCAGACGTGCTTCTTGACGCTCCGAATTCCCAAATACGTGAGCGCCGAGCAGTTTTCGATGCGACTCCTGCACGCAGTGCGCACCGGATCGAGCGGTTTCGGCTTCGCCTGAGCCCGTACCAACAGTAGTACCAAGACACATCACGGTACATGTTTGTTTTTTACATGTTTTTTTCATTCTTTTACCACCACCAGTCACCGTGCACGCTCGTCTACGAACGTTTCTCTTTCTCACGCGCGTCCGCTGTTCGAATCTCTGCGTCGACAGCTCCGCCACGCGCACGCCCACCGTCCACACACGCCGTCGCGGTGTCCTTAGCGCCACCGCGACGTCGCATCATCCGAGCGACAAACGTCTCGAACGCCATGACCGACCAACCGCTCACGCTCGCGCAGCAGTTCGAGCGCTACGTCTCGCACAAACACGCTGAAGAGTTGACGACGATTGTCCTCGCGAGCGATCCTCGAGCGCCGTACGCGATCGATCTCGATGCCATGGAGCTCTTCGCTACGATTCCGATGTTCGGTAACGCGTTCCTACATCGACCACTGTCGATGCTGCCGGCGATGGAGGACGCGATGCGGTCGGCGCAGGAGGAAATCGTTCGAACGGAGTGCGGGCGGGCGGAGCGCGGAGACGGAGACGCGATGGAGCGGGCAAAGCGGATGACGGTGAAGGAGATCGTTCGCGCGCGCGTGGATGCGCATAGGTTCTGCGAGACGTTTCCAGAGCTCGCGCCCGGGATCGGGAGCGTGCGGACGCGGCACGTAAATAAGTTGTGGTGCGTCGAGGGCGTGGCGGTGAGAGTCGGTTCGGCGAAATCGTTGGAGGCGGAAAACGTGTTTGAGTGCGTGAAGTGCGGGCACCAGTTTTTGATCCCAGTGAACGTCGAGGAGGGTAGTGGAGGGGAGCCTCCGCCCGCGTGTCCTCGAACGAAGCCGTGCAAGGGGAAGTCTTTTCGAGCGGTTCCAGTTCCGCCCACGCGAAGGATGATACGCGATTATCAAGAGGTTCGCATTCAGGAGCCGGTGGGAGGACCGGCGGGTGGAAGCGCGCGTGCGGCGCCGCGTGCGCTCCTCGTTGTCTTAGAGGATGATCTAGTTGACAAAGTACGAGCGGGTGATGACGTGAAGATGTCCATAGTCGTTCGAAGGAGATGGCACAAGTGCTCTCGCGAGCAGAGATGTGAGGTCGAGCTCGTGGGTCACTGCGTCAGTCTGCACGTCGCTCAAAAGCAAAAGACGATCGAACGAGTCGTCGACGAGGAGGCAAAATCGGGTTTTGAGTCATTCTGGCGTGAGCACGCGGCAAGGCCGTTTTACGCGCGAGACATGATCTTACGAGCGATGTGTCCTCAGCTCTTCGGAATGGCGATGCCGAAACTCGCGCTCATGTTGGCACTCATTGGAGGCGTTCCTCGTCGTGACTCGAGTGGAGGACGCGTGCGCGGGGAATCTCACATTCTACTTATCGGCGATCCCGGCATGGGCAAGTCGCAGCTGTTGAAGTACGCCGCAGCGGTGGCTCCGAGGGCCATTTTGACAACGGGGATGGGCTCGAGCTCGGCGGGACTCACCGTAGCGGCGACAAAGGAGTCAGGGGAGTGGGCTTTAGAGGCCGGTGCTTTGGTGTTAGCTGATGGCGGTGTGTGTTGCATAGATGAGTTCGATTCGATCAGAGAGGCGGAGCGGGCGACGATTCACGAGGCGATGGAGCAGCAGACGCTCAGTGTGGCCAAGGCTGGTATGGTGACGACTCTTCGCACGCGAACGACAGTCATTGGCGCCACAAATCCCAAGGGTGGACAATTTGATATGGGGTCTAGCGTCGCGGTGAACACGGGTTTAGCTCCACCATTGTTGAGTCGCTTCGATTGTCTGATAGTTCTCAGGGATGATCGAAAACCTTCATGGGACAGAGAAGTGAGCGCGCACATTTTGGAATCGCACTCTCGACTGGGCATCATCGAAGACGATTTGCCGCCCGCAACGCAAAGCTCCGCTGGACGTGCACGCTCGTCTCTTTCATCCGCTGGGGGTCTTCCCGGAAGCTCCCAGCTTTCGGATGGCGCGAGATGGGGTCGCGCACTCGCTAAATGGGGCGCCGATCCCGAGGTTCCTGCGACTCCAGCCGCGGAGAAGGAGATTCCTTCGTACGTGACGGAAAAGCGAAGGCATATACAGGACGCGAGTCTAGCCGCGTGGCCCTTCGAACGACTTCGAAGTTACATCGCTCACGTGAAGAGTACGCTTCAACCCCAGCTCACAAAGGAGGCCGAACGCTTGCTCACGGCGTACTACCAGGCGCAGAGGCGACTGGAAGGGCGCAGCGTCGCCAGAACGACGATTCGCATGCTCGAATCGCTAATCCGTCTCACGCAAGCTCACGCGCGATTAATGCAGAGAGACACGGCAAACAGACTCGATGCAACGGTCGCGGTATGTTTGGTGGAGATGTCCATGCTCTCACTCGTGCCGTTCATCCAGCTGCCGCCATCAAACGCCGGGTTTGAAGACGATCCCGACGCGAGCATTCGCGGCGTCGAGGCGCGGCTTCTTCGGCGACTCGACGAAGAGCTGGGAACGGATTGGCGAGAAGGTTCAGGCAGTAAGCGGCAGCGTCAAGATGACGACGATGTGGACGAGGAGGAAAACGATTTCAGACGAGGAAATGTTTAATGAATGATGTAACAGAAGCGACGCTTCGACAATGAATTGCAACTTGTTCTCTAAGGAGTCTGATGCGATTTTAACCACTCACTTCTTTTTCGGGTTTAGCTTCGAACCCTTGCTTACATTCTTCTCCAAACGCTTTGTATCAGCCTCACGTTTCTTTTTCGATTCCGGCGACATGGCCTCGGCAATCGCGGCGAACGGACTCTGCTGCTTCACTGCCTGGAAAGGCCGCTTTAACGCCGGATTATGCTTCTCATCGCGCCCGAGCATGTGCATCTGCCATAGATTCCCATCCCAAAGGTTCAAAGGAAGCATGATCGACTGTAACAGCAGCGGCGGGCCGACCTTGAACCCGAAGTGCATCCCACAAGCCATGACGCCGCTCATGATGATTCCCGCGAGCACCTTTCTGAACTCTTGAACGTCGTGTTCGTACAGCGTCACCTTCTCCGCCTTCTCAACCCCGGTCTGCATGTCCTTTACCTTAACCTCCACCTGATCTTCATCAAGCTTCTTTTTACGCCTCTTCATCGTCAACCACAACGCCGCCAACGCGAGCGACAGCACCGTCATGGAGAAGACGAAGCCCATGCGAATCTTCATCACGTGCTCCGGGTTCTTAAAATCAATCCCGAGTCTCTTACTCCCCATCAGCAACACCGGGGAGATGAACATCTTCGGCGACAACATCGGCTGCTGCGGCGCCGCCGCCGTCGCCGCCGTCGCGTCCTCGGTCGTCGTCTTCACCGCCGTCCCCGCGCCGCCCTCGATCGTCTTCTCTCGCCCATTCTTCCCCGCGTCCGCCGCCGCGCGCGCGCGCCCATCGCTCGCGTTCGAGATCTCTTCAACCTTCGCCATCGCTCCGACCGCGCGCGCCCGCGTCGGCGTCGACGTGTGCGCCACGCGCGCGGTCGCGCGATCGCACGCCCGGTCGACACATCGCATCGATCGTCTCCCGGACCCTCGTCCACGGCGGTCGCCGTGACGTGGACGACGCCCGCGCGCGCGATCGCACACGGGCTTCACGGACGCTCGACTACGGGCGCGCACGCGACGCGCGGTGGGATAAACGTCGCGTGGATGCAAAAAATATCATAAAAAGTGCGTCGCCGCGAACGGGCACGCGGACGAGTGCGCACTCGTGTGTACCCCCCCCCGATCGCGCGACACCGCGTCGCGACGGGCGTCGCCGCGACCGGCGACGCCGCGACCGGCGACGGCATCGAGCGACGCGGTGTCGCGCGACGGCACGCGCGCGGGCGCGACGACACGCGCGCGGGTTCGGGAGTTTTATTCGCGTCGATCGCGCGCGGTCGGGGCGGTGCGCGGCGGTCGCGCGCGAGCGGTGGGTGGATAATCGCGTGATCCGCGGTCGCGCGCGTCCCGACGCGTCGGTGCCGCGATCGTACGCGTGGGGCGATGCCGGCGACGATTCCCACGGCGAAAACGCGCGAGAAGCATCGAGTGGGGGAGGGTGCGGATGGTTTAAACGCCTCGGGTGAGCGAGGGATGGACGAGGACGCGCGTGCGCGGGGGGGGAAGGTGGTTGGACAGCGAAGAGGCGATGATGACTCGGCACGGTGGATGTCCAAGCTCGACGACGAAAGAGCGATCTTGGGAGTCGAGGACGTGGAGATGCGACGTTCGAGGGCGTCGGCGAGTGGAGAGATGGATGCGTTAGAGTCGGAGTTGGAGCGATCGGCGAGGATATCGACCACGTCAAGCGCGGCGGAGGAGGGACTTTGGGAGGAGAAGCCCGGGAAGTTGGTGCCGGCGGGTAAAGGCGCGGAGTCGTCGGGCGATCGACGTGGGAACGTGAGCGGGATGCGATCTGGAATGCGAGCAGTCGCTACGGGAAATAATGCGGGAGATGTGAAGCGTGGCGAGAACGTGCGCCGCGGCGCCGTCGCGGAAGCATTGGCGCGTGACGCTCCGCGGCAGCCAGCTGGCCCGCCGCCGCCGCGAAACCTTCCGTCGACGCTCATGGGGACGGAGCATCAGCTCTCGCAAGCGCATCAGCAGTACATGATGAACATGCAAATGTCCGCCATGCATCAGGGACAGATGGGTGCACCGATTCAGCCAGAATCGCCCATGTCGCCCATGTCAATGCCGGCAGTGTGGACCAACGACGATCCGTCTCGGACGGTTTATCTCGTTCTGGTCGACGCGTCCATGAACGACCAGATGTTGTGGTCGATCGCCTCGCAGTTCGGAGATATTCGTTCAATCGCGAACGAGCTGCGACGAACGATGAACACCGTGTTCGTGTCTTACTACGATATTCGAGCCGCCGAGCTCGCAAAGTTGACGCTACAAATGTCCACGCACATATTCCACATGGTGGCCTACTCCGGGGCGTGTGATTGGATCCCTGGGATGGAGAACCAAGGCCGCTTCCTGGCGTACGATATCGGCACGGCCGAAGAAGAGCGCGACGCGGAGTTTCGAGCGTTGTTGGATTCGTTTGGTGAGGTCAAGCGGTTGATGACGCCAAGGGGCCACGAAAATCATAGATTCATAGAGTACTTTGACGTGAGGCACGCGCACACGGCGGTGACAGAACTGCAGCAGAGCGGGTTCAGGAGTAAGCCCCTTTCAGTGGACTTTCACTCGCAGTCTTACGCTGCGGACTTCCACCAGCAACACGCGTTCTCTCCGCCCTCGCCGTCCTCCATACATCAGTACATGGGGCAGGCCGCGATGATGGCAAACATGTACTGGCCATACGGCGGTCCGGTCACGACGATGCCCATGGTTGGCGCGCAAGGGTATGGTGGTTATCAAGGATGGTCGCCGGATCAGCAGCACTACGGTTACCCTGTACAGAGTGCGAGTGGCCACGGTTACCCTGTACAAAGTGCGAGTGGCCACGGCGGGCATCGCTCGCCCCGTTCAAGCGGCGAGTATTCGCGATCGCCGCGAACGAGTGAAAGTATGGGCCGATCTAGATCGAGTCACAATAGTACTTTAGAGGCGTTTCAGAGGACGAATCCGGAAGAGTTCATCTTCAGTATGGAAGAAGCGAACGAGGCGGGGACGAAGGATAATCCAGAGCACGGAAGGACCACGCTCATGATTCGCAACATCCCGAACAAGTACAATCAAGCTATGCTGTTGGATCTCCTCAATCGATCTTACGAGAACCAGTACGACTTCTTCTACTTGCCCATAGACTTCAAAAACAAATGCAACTTGGGCTACGCTTTTGTGAACTTCAAGTGCGCCAAGACGACGGCGGCATTTTATAAGGAGTTCCACAAGCAGCGCTGGGAAGAATTCAACTCCCGGAAAGTGTGCGAGATCACTTACGCTCGGGTCCAAGGCAAGGAGGCCATGGTTGAGCACTTCAAGAACAGTCGATTTCCGTGTGAGAACGAAGAGTTCTTGCCGCTGGTCTTCGATACCGACGGGAACAAAACTAGCTACCATACTTTAGGACACACCGTACATGGAGCGACTGGAAGGTTTCCAGACACGGCGAGCGAGAACGTAACCGACAGTGTTTAAGAGTTTACAGCGTGGAAAAAACTCTCGTGAGACGAACACAAGCGAAAAGCCAAACGCAGCGGCAATAATAAGATGGCTCTACAACAACTTAATAATTGTAACGCAAGAGGTTTACGTAATTCACAGACGACGAAGCTCCTTCCGCCATGACGAGATCTCGTCATCCGACCGTTTAAGCTCTTCGCGAAGGATCGTTCTGACTTTATCCCACGCAGCAAGCTGAGCCTCCACCTCCGTGCGCTCTATTTTCTTCGTCATCCTCTTCACTTCCCGTCCCTTCGCATCGACGGCCAAAGCGGCGAATGGATCGGTCCTAGATCTTCGCTTCAGATCGTTGAACTTCTTTGTGAGCTCCTGCAACGCCTCGATATCGGCAACCATCGACTCCGCCATTTCCGGCGTATACTCCGCGTTCAATATATGCGGGAAAATCATGTTGACTACGTTTTTGCCCAACATGTCCGCGTCGAGTGTCCCCGGTTCGCCCAGCCAAGACTCGGGATCGATATCCGTTAGTCTGATTCTATTCTCCTCGGTTCGCGTCAAGAGTAGCTCACCCGCTTTTCTGTCTCTTTCGCTCGACGTGGGTGCATTTGCATCAGCGACCACGACTTTATCGACCTCAGCCTCCTTTTGCACGAAGCTAGCTGATTCTGCCAGCATCGCAGGCCAGGCGTCTGATGACTCCGCCAATGACTCGGACGACGACTCGGTAGACGACTCCGAGGCCGATTCCGGCTTGGCTTTCTCTGCGTCGCCCGCGACGGCGCGAGCCTCCTCTTCGATGACGTTTTGCGTGTCTTTTTCAACTGAGGACCCTTCGAGCAATGCCGCAACCTCTCGACCGCGCGTACTAGCGAGGCGACACACGTGGTCGAACGAACCAGTCGAGTCCCACCGACGCATCATGCTCTCCAACGTCTGCGAAACTCGAGCTGCTGATGGACGATCCGCCGGGATAGTTTCGAACATCAACTTCAACAGCGCTTTTAAAGCAATCGACGTGGTTTCTTTTGGGATGAGACGCGAACCGTTGTCGACGACCTCCTCGATGATTCGCGCCCGCGTGGGCGAGCCTTCGTTCATCCAGGGGATTCGCCACTCCAAACACTCCCACATCACGACGCCGAGCGCGTACACGTCTGATTTATCACCTCCGAAACCCGCCAGATCTTCGCCGACCATCGGTGGACTGAGCATCTCGGGTGCCATCCAGAGCATTGTCCCGACCGGCTGCCATCCTTTACCCAGCCCGAGCGCGCGCTCGATCGTTCCTCGTTTTGGCCGTCGCGGCATTTTGCTCACCGGAGCCGCGCTTCCAAAATCGCACAACTTTGCCTGTATGCGACCTAGCTCATCCGACCACGTGAGTAAAATGTTCGACGTCTTTATGTCTCTGTGCGCAAATCCAGCGGTGTGGAGATACGTCAGGGCGTCCGCGATGTCCCTCACAAGGGTGGGAAAATCGAGCAGAGGCATGTCGTCGGGTATCATCGCGACCTCGCCGCCGTCGAAACGGCTCGCCTTGATTTCTTTCGCTCTCAGCGCGTTCCACAGGTTACCGCTCGTACAAAATTCCGTCACCATGTACGGTTGTGGGCTGTCGTCGTAAAAGTGCGCCTTGACGATCCCCGGATGACTCACCCTCGTCAACAGCTTGGCCTCGCGCTCAAAGTCTCGCCGCGTGCTCACCGTGTTCGCCGCGGCGCTCAAAACCTTCACCGCGTGCACCGTCCCAGCCCCACCCCGCCACGCATCGTCTCCATCCCCACCCCCCACGCTCGTCGCCTTGTACACCACCGCGAACGCGCCCTGATCGACGCGTTCGCCGAGCGTCAACCCGCGCGCGCGAAGCGCCCGCGCGATCCCCCCCTCATCCACGTCAACCACCTCCGACGCCGCCACCCCCCCCCCCCGCGACGCCGCCACTCCCCCCCTAGTACCCCCCCCGCGCCGCGCCCATCGACGCCCGACCCACGCGCGCGTCGACGCCGCGTCCGCGCCGCGCCGCGCGCCCGCCTCCATCGTCCACCGTCGCGCCCGCCCCCGTCGCGCTCACGCCCCGGACGCGCGCCACACGACGCCTCGCCCACGTCCGAGACGCCCGCGCGCGCGCGACGCGACGCGCGCGCGCGGACGTCGAGACGCGTCGCGTCCGAGCGCGCGGCGATGAATGCGTCGCACGCGCGCGCGCGCGTTCGGGACACCCTAAACCCTAAACCCTATCATCGACGCACCCAAAAATGCCCACGGTCGGTCGCCCCCTCGAGCACCCCGCGCGAGATCCCTTCGATGTGTCCACGTGATGGCGTGCGCACGTCTTCAATACGCGCGTCCGTCGCGTCGACGAGGATATCCCACGCGAGGCGTCGTCGCGCGGCACTCGCGCGCGCGTCGAGCGACGATGGGCGACGCCGCGACGGCGAGCGACGCCGCCGCGGGGTCGAAGATCTTCGTCGGTGGACTCGATCGAACCGTGGATGAGGGTGCGTTCGACGCGCGGGCGATCGCGACGTGGGGGGGGGGGACCACGGTCGATCCATCGCGTGCGACGCCGGATGCGCGGGCGCGTCGCCGGAGATGATGATCTTGGTGTGCGCGCGGACTGACGACGCGAACGATGGGTTTGACGACGCGCAGGCGTGGTGCGGAATTTTTTCTCGCAGTTTGGCCCGGTGGTCGAGGTGCGTGCGCGTCGCGCGCGACGGCGCGCGCGGCGACGGTCGCGTCGTGGGCGTAGGGTTTTCGGGATGCGACGGAAGATTCTCGAGTCACGAGTCGACGATTGCGCGGCGACTGACCGCGAGGCGCGCGCGTTCGGGGACAGGTGCTCGTCATGCGAGACCCGCATAACCATCAAAGCCGCGGCTTTGGATTCATCACGTTCCAACGGGACGACAGCGCGAAGGCGGTTTTGCAAAACCGGTACCACGACATGCTCGGGAAGCGCGTCGAGGTGAAGAGCGCGGTGCCGCGCGGACAGGCGCCGCCGCCGCAACGCGGACCGCCGAGGAGCTCTCAAGGGTACGGTTACGGCCAGCCTAGAGGCGGTGCCGGTGCTCCAGGTGGACCGGGATACGGCTACGCCGGTGGTCAACAATACGGTGCCCCACAGGCTGCCGGTGCGCCGGGATCCTACGACGGTGCGAACCCGTGGGGAGTGAACGCTCTCAGCGGCGACGCCGCCGGCGGTCAAAAGCCGGGCTACGGTTACGCCGGCGACGGCCCCACGGGCGCCTCCGGCGCCGCCAACGCACCGAGCCATGGCTGGACCGAGCACACCGCGCCTGAAGGGTACGTGTACTATTACAACAGCAGAACCGGCGTGAGCCAGTGGGAACGTCCCATGGAGCTCGACTTCCCGAAGTGACCCCCAAGGGTGCCTTGAGAGGTGTTGGTTTGAGGTCCGAGAGCAGTCGATCGCGCCAATGGCGAGCGGCGAGCGGCGAGCGTCCAATTCGACGCTCATCGTTCGTCCACGATGGACGCTTTCGGTACCGTATAACGAAGATCTAGCCGAAGATAGATCTAGCGAGTAGGCTCACGCTTAGCCAGCGTCGAGTTAGGCCCCGTAGCGCACATAGTACACGGTGCACACGAGTGGCGACCGACAAGCGACGCTCGCTCGGACTACACCACCGTTCGAGCGCGTCCACCGGAAACCATCTCTTGTTCAAGTTTCTAGAGAATGACTATAGAATTTACAGCACGTTTTGATCGCCGTCCCATCCGCCCCGCCCCGCCCTCTCGACGCTGACAGGGTGTCCCACCGTTCACTTTTTCATCGTGACGCTCGAACGTCACGCGCACTTCACCGCGCGCGTATTCGCGGCCAACGCGCGGCGCACGCAGTGCACTGCGACACGCGCGATGTTCACCCTGGCCCAGCCGCGCTGCGCGCACACCGCACGCGCGCCGCGCGCGGTCTTGACGACGTCGCGCGCTCGACGGTTGGACGCCCGCTCGATTCGACCCCCCCTCGCTCGCCGCGTCGCGGCGCGAGCGATGCCGGAAGACGCTCGAGAGATGGACGGTAAGAGACGCGCGGATGTCTCGGCGAAGTCTGTGAGCGGTGAAGCGGACGCGGTGTCGGCGGAGGGAGGTAATATTCTCGCCGCGCGCGCAGAGGCGTTGGCGCTGACGGCGCTCGAGTGGGGGCGCGCGGCCTGGCCCACGTTCACGCTCGTGGCCTCGTTCGGGGGGTGGTACTACTTCTCTATCGCGTTTAACATCTATCAGAAGGCTCTGCTGAAGGCGGTGCCGATGCCGTGGACGGTGACGGCGTTGGAGCTGTTGATTGGGAGCGCGCTCGTGGCGGCCACCTGGGGGGTCCGTCTCAAGCGGGCGCCCGAGTGCACGTCAGACATGATCAAGGCGGTCGGTGTTCTCGGTACGGTGCACTTTCTCGGGAACGCGCTGACGAATGTGTCGCTCGGCAAGGTGGCGGTGTCGTTCACGCACACTGTCAAGGCGCTCGAACCGGTCTTCTCTGTCGGCTTATCCGCAGCGTTTCTGGGGGCCATCCCGAGCCTGGCACTGTGCGCGTCGCTCATCCCCATCATCGCCGGTGTCATGATCGCCAGCGCGACCGAGGTGAGCTTTAATATGGCTGGATTTCTGTCTGCCATGGGGTCGAACCTCACGTTTCAATCCCGTAACGTACTGAGCAAGATGTTCATGAAAGGTGACGAGATGAAGAAGCTCGACTACTACAATCTTCTCGGAGTGCTCACGATCGCCTCAACGGTGATCGCGATCCCGGTCGCCCTGGCGACGGAGTTTTCGAAGATGACGCTCGCGAATGTCACCGCGGGTGGGATGCCGATTCAAACCGTTGGGTTCAACCTCGTCATGGCAGCTCTCTGTTTCCAACTGTATCAACAGCTCTCATTCAGCGTGCTCGAGCGAGTCAACCCGGTGACGCACTCCGTTGGTAACTCTCTCAAGCGCGTCATCGTTATCGCGGCGTCGGTGCTCATTTTCCGCAATCCGGTGAGCGCGACGAACATCGGCGGCACCGCGCTGGCTATCTTTGGCGTCATCCTCTACGGCCAAGTCAAGCAACGTGAGGGTGCCAAGAAGTCGGCTTAGAAGTCAGTCGTCTCCGGCCGCCGTCTCCCTGTCTGTCCTTTTACTTTACCATTTCTTCACGCACTGGAAGGTGGCGCGTGACGATGTTCGCATTCGGCCGAACCGTCGCGCGAGCTGTACTCTACCCGCACCGCATGTGGCTTCCATAATACTGTTGTCTTGTGGTGAAAATGCCTTCTCGCATTGTGCCAAGCTTTCCCCACGTCTCGCGTCTCCACAACTACCCGCCCTCGCTCACCGCCCGCCCGTGTCGTTCGCGCTGCGACGCTTCCACACGTAACCATCCTTAAAGCCGTTACACGTCGCGAACAGAGCTCTGGGGCGCCCGCGAACGCGTCACCGAGTGAAGAAGATGTTGCCAAGCTGCAACCCATGGTGATGAAGGCGTTGAAGAAGCGCTATTCGTTACGCGAAGACGATGATCGAAGCGAACGACACTCGGTATATTAGTGCCTAACAATGTCGAAATTATATTTATGATTACTAATTGATGCGAGATGTGACGTCAGCCGGCGATCAGTCGAAAAGTTGCTCCGCGGTGGCGTAACGCGCGTACAGGAGCGCGCCGCCAACGCAAAAGTACGCGGGCGTCCTGAACGCGGCCTCCCAAGGACTTGGCGCGGTGTCGAGCATTAAGCCGGTGAGCCAAGGGCCGATCATCCCTGCCATGGCACCGCAACCGTTGCTCATGCCCATGAGCACGCCGGCGAGACGCGGGGCGATGTCCATGTGGTTCACAGCGTATCCGGCGCGCGAAATCGCGAGCGCGCCGAGAGCGAAGGAGCTCACGAGCGCGGCGGACAAGATGTTCGAACACTTTGGTAGCACCCAGAGTGCGATCGCGCCGACGGTGAAACCGACGCCGTTGAGAGCTTTTCGAACGTACGTCCTCGAGTACTGCTTCGATCCCATGAACTTATCCGCCAAAATCCCACCCAGGTTCGAGCACGTGCCCATGACCAGGTACGGGATCATTTTCAGCAACGTGTACGAACCGGCGTCTAAACCAAGTTTTTGTTCGTAAAAGGTTGGCATCCACGACATCAATATGAAGAAGGCATAGTGAAACGTAAAGTTGTTAAGCATAATCACCAACACCGCCGGCGAGGACATTAAATTACCCCACGGCGTCCCCCGCGCCCGTCGCACCCCGGTCGCCCCAGGGAGTACCCCCTCCTCCACTGCTACAGCCCTCGTCAGCTTCCCGTCCTCGTTTACCGCGTTCCAAACCAATAGCCACACGAACGCCGCGCACCCGGTCGCCGTCGTCGCCAAACGCGCGCCGCCGATTTCCATCGCCATCGGCACCACCACCATCGCGAACGCGCTCCCAAAGTACATTCCGCTCGTCATAAAGCTCACAGCTCGGTTCCTTTCCTCCAACGGAACCGCTCTCGCTAGCATTGAGTGCATCGACGGAAACACCGTCCCCATCGCGCACCCGACCGCGAACCGACACGTCCACATCGCCCACGTCTTCCCTCCGTCGCTCGGCGTGAGCGCGCTGAACACACCCCAGAACGCGAACGCTATTTTGAGCACGCGATCGCCGCCGTATTTCGTCGCAAGGGCTCCGCCCGGGACCTGCGTTGCGGCGTAGCCATTATAAAACGCTGAGTGCACCGACCCTTGGATAGTTTTAGGGATCCAAGCGTCGCGCGCGAGGGCGGTGTAGACGATGGGAAAGCCCACGCGGTCGAGATAACACGCGAAGGCGGCGGCGAAGGTGAGGATGACGAGGTAGGGGGGTGGCCGAGTCATGGTTTGAAGATATGCCGAGCGAGGCGGCTAGTTCAAGCGACGCGGCGACGAAATCGGTGGGCTAAGACGTGTGATGACGCTGCATCGAGCTAGATGGCTAATTTACTAATGAGTTCGGCGTGCGTCGCGGCGTCGCGCTCGATGGAGCTGGATCGAGCGATGGTGTCTTCGCAGGAGCCGGCGACGCGCGATACCAAATCGACGAGCCGCGCAGTTCCCTCACGCGCCGGCTTCGGCGAGAGCGAATCCAGGGCGAGCCGAAATAGATCAAATTCGAGTCGAAGATGCCGCATCACAGGTCGAAACGCGAGGAGATGTTCCGCAAAGTCGCGACGAACTGCGTCAACGAGTCTCAGTATGATGGCTTGAGCGAGCTCGAGAGCGACTCTCGGAGTCTCCCGCATGGCCGCCTCGTGCGCGCGCGCGATCGCGGAGATGACATCGATGCACTCTCGTCGTGAATCGATCACGCTCGAGTCCGCGGGTGCCCTCAACCACTTCTGACTTAGCGCAACGAGCTCGTTCACTGTAGCGTCAACAAACTCCGTGCGCAGTGCATCTACAGACCTCTTTGATGCGTCGACGAACGCCATGCGTACGATCGGATCGCCCACATGGACAATGTCGATCATGGCCGATTCGCAAAGAGCGTCGAACTCGTCTCTTAAATCCATAGCGAATCGCAGGTCACGAAGAACTTCTCGGCGTTCCGTAATCAAGAGTGACGAAGCCGATGCGTAAAACGCGTCTACTAGCGTTGACAAGTCGCGCGATCCCGACTTTATCATCTGATGCGTCAAGGATTTATGCTGCCAATATCTCGCCGCGATTTCAAAGACGGCGCGAGCGTCATCTCGGAAGAAGCCTCGTACGACTTTGACATGATGGTCTCCATCAACGATGTTTTGACTCGCTATCTTGAGAGCTTGCTCCAAGTGCACGCGTATGCTGACACTACATCGCATGTGTTGCTGAAACATCGCTTCAAATGCGCACGGTTTCAGCTCAAGTCGCGTGTGAAGCACATCGTACGTGCGTGATAGCGACAAGCCAATGCGAGTCATCTTTGAGCATTTTTCAAGCAACCGGTCAAATCGACGCGTTGAGCGCGACTCAGAAGCGATGGTGCGCGTGTTCAGCGCCGCGTCGAACCTTGATTTGACTATATTCACGTATGCGAGCTGAATTTTGTCCAATGCGTGACGCTCGCGAGGTGATCTCGTAGCTCCCGTAAGCTCAGCGAATCGCCACGCGCGCATGAAGTTTGCGCGGCACGCTCTACCCAACACTTCTACGTCGTCGTCTTCGATCGTTGACTCTACGTTGGCGAGATCTTCACACGCCCACTCCACTAGCCGGTCTACGTACACCATCGGCGCGTCTCCGACGTAGGTCTCGCTCGTCGACACGCCGAGAGTCTGCAGAGCTATAACTGTTTGCTCTGCCTCATCGTCGTTCAACTCCCCCACGTACAGGCGCTCGAATAGATGCTCGGCCGCACTCGAGAAAGCGTTCTCAACATCATCGAGAACCGCTCGCAAAACCGCTGAATCCTTCGCCGAGCCCTCGAGTGCCGCCGTAGCTCGTCCGCGCTCGTCCGCCGCGTTCTCGTATTCGCCCCGCGCCAACGCCTCGCGAACCACCCCTGGGATCCCAAACACGTCCCTCCGCCGCTCTAGCGTCTCCAAAGCTCGCTCAAGTTTCCCACGTCGTTCCTCGAGCTCGAAAACCTCTCGCAGTCCATCCCTGGCGAGTCGCGAAGCGCGCTCGCATCGCGCCTCCAACTCGCGCGCCGCGCCGAATCCATCCTCCCCCTCCTCTCTCGCCCGCACGAGCGCCTCGCGCGCGTCCGCCGCCGCATCCACCCCCGCGAGATACGCCGGCAAGCACTCCGCCGCGAGCATCTTTCGTCTCGAGTCATCCGCCTCGGCGCCGCGCCTCGCGCGCTCCGCCGCGTCCCGCAGCCCTTCGATCGTCGCTTCCCCGTGTTCCGTCGCCATCAATCGCTGCGCGTCCTCCGTCGTCATCAACCGCGCGTCTTCCTGCATCGCGTTCGCCTTCACGACGTCTCCGTCGTTCGCATCGAGCGTTTTCGTACGCGTTTCAGAATCATCCTTCAACGACCGTCGCGTCTCGACGCCCTCTCGTCGCCGTCGACGACTCGCGATCGCCCGCGCGTCGACGCCGATCCGCGCGCGATCGACGTCGCGCCAGGACGACGGCATCGCGCGAGCGCCGACGCGCGCGCGCGCGCGCGAGCGCCGCGAAGTGTGCATTCGATGCGCGCTCGAGGTGCGCACGCCGCGCGATCGCGGCACGCGTCGACGCGCGACGCGCGCGATCGAACGCGCGACGGCGCGACGGCGCGACGGACGATGTCGTCCGACGTCCACGCGCGTCCGATCGTCGTCGAGGACGCGGTGGAGGCTGAAACGCACGACGAATCGACGGAGAAGAAACACACGATGCGCGAGGCGAACGACGACGACGACGCGTCGACGCGCGCGAACGGGGAAGCGCAGACGCAGAGGGGCGGAGAAACAGGTGTGACGTCGTCGAAGGCGTCGCGGACGCGGGAGGCTATCGAGAGAAGGTTCAAGACGACCTGGGGCGCGGTGCCGCTCCTGCGGGCGACGCGCGCGAACGCGAGCGCGCAGGCGGCGGACGACGAGGTGGAGGAGGCGATGCGGCGGGCGATGGGGAACGAATCGAGCGTGCCGATGCCTGGTGGGGGTAGTGCGCGGAGTGAAGATTCGAGCTCGGGTCTCAGTGGCGCTCGAGGGCGAGGATCCGAGCTCGCGCGAGAGCACTGGGACGAGTTGAGAGCGCTGGAGCGGCAGTTGAGTAACGCGCGAGCGGCGTTCTCGAGCGAAGACGATGACGGTTTCGGCTACGCCCGGGATTTTGAGGTCTTGAGGGAATGGAACGGGAACGTCCTGGAGCTCGCGGCGCCGAAACCGACGCTTAAGAATCCCACGGATGGGTTGACGGAGACGCAGTATAAGAAGCTACTCGGGACGTCGCAGTGGATCCGAGGCGTGCTCGAGGGGGCGACTCGGATATTTTTACTCAGCGTCGAGGCGATGCCGACGCCGTCGGTATGGCAGGCGTCCGTAGAACTGAATGCAAAGGAGATTATAGGGGCGAGATTGTACGGTGAGCTCAACGTGGGAAACGCGTTTAACGCCGAGGCGTTGGCGGATCGCGAGGCGTTTGGGGGAACGGACTCAATCGAAGACGACGCGGTCAAGGGGAACGTCGAGGTGTTACAGATGCTAGATGACCTCGAGAAAGCTGAGGCGGTGTGGCAGTCCAAGCTCAAGGAGCAGCAAACGATCGATTCACTGCAAACGATTCAGTGGGGGAGTCACAGCTCCCGAGCAAAGGAGTTACAGCGCAAGCTCCGAAACTCGAGTGCGTATCGGCGTGTTTTGTACGCCCGATATCCCAACGCCGGCCTCACGTCGTTACAACAGATGAAGATCACTCGAAATGACGACGTCGCGCTCGTCGCGCTGTCGACATACGCTGACGATCTGGTCCGCGTCGCCGCGGCGCTTCGCGCGAGAGCGCTCGACGTCTTCGACGCGCATCACGCGTGCAAGGGCGAGCCCAACCCCCACCGCCGACGGCCGCGAGCCCCGAGCGTGGTCGAATACGTCTCTATGGGTCTTGGCTACACTTCGGCTGTGATGTACGACCTTCGTAAATCCCTCGAGGCGTCCTACGACGATGCCTGGCAGTTTGTCGGCATCACCCGCCGCGGATGCACTTCCACGCCCACCGCGGCACCTGCCGACCGATCCCCTGCCGCCATACACTACGTCTCCGACGTCGACACCGACTCCGAGGACGAGTTCCCATCGTCGCCCTAGTCACGCCGGCGTCATCGCGCGACACCGATCGACAATGTAAATATTCACTCGCGCCGCTCGCACTCGTTTGCGCCCTGTGGCCCTTCTTCACTCCTCGACGCGTCTTCGCGCCGTTTCGTCCACTTCGTCGCCATCAAAGCGCGTCCACGCGACACGCGCGCACACGTTGACCGCTCTCGAAGCGTCGTAGCGGCGTCGATCGAAGCGCGCGTCGTCAACACGCGAGATCTTTCACAAAGGGCTCTCTGGCTAAGTTGAAAAGATTCAATCTTCGTCGCCATGTCGGACGTTTTCGAAGAGTTTCGACACGTCAACGGCGAATTGAGAAAGGTGGAGGACGGTGATGTCGGTGCGCGCGGGGATTTGAGTGCGAACGCTTCACTGAGCCCGCCGTGGATGCGCGCGGGGTCGAAGCCGAAGGCGGGCGGAAAGCGCAAGCGTAGAGGCGACGCCGACGCGGACGACGATGATGGATTCGTCGTGAGCGACGACGACGGTGACGATGAGGAAGAGATCGACGAGGAGAACGAGATGAGCGTCGCGAGCGAAAGCTCGCTGGGAAGCGCGAGCGACGAGGAGGTTGATGGGTTCGGAATGAGCGCGGGGTACGAGCGCCAGAGCGGATACAACCCGGTGGTTGCTGGGTTTCGCGCGCCGGCGAGGAACAGCGGCGGCGGCTCGAAGGCGGTGGCGACAACGTCGAAGTTGACTTTCAACATGAAGAGACCATCAACCTCGGCGGCGCAGCAGCAGCAGCAGCAGGCGTCGGACGACGAGGCGAGTCTCAGTGGGAGCACGACGGACGACGAGAGTGTGAGCGCGAGCGAGTCGGAGGACATCGACCTCGGGTCGAAGGCGAGGAGCGAGACTAAGGCCAAGCTCGACGCGTTGGCGGCGCAGGCCAGAGAGGCGCGCGCGGCGCCGAGTTATCGACAGCGGGAGGATTATGTCGCGCAGCGAGAGGAGGATGAGTTTGATGAATATCGCCCAGACGCGGAGGACTGGAAGAGCGCCGGCGAGCAAGGTGATGCGGATGACGATCGCGCGTACGAGGAGTGCAAAAATATGTCCAAACGATTGAGAAACACGCTGAAGGAAGCACAGAACGCCGCGAACGGCAAGTTACCGGTGTTTTCGGTCGACAACGTCGTCGAGGCGACTGGAGGGCGGGAAAGCGGTACATTCGCAGTCAATCTCAAACCGTATCAAATGGTTGGCGTGAATTTTCTCATGTTGTTACAGCAAAACGGAATTCCTGGGGCGATTTTGGCCGATGAGATGGGTCTCGGGAAGACTGCGCAGGCCATTGCGTTCATTGCCACCAGTAGGTATCATCCAAATGCTGGCGTGCACGCGGAGAAAGGCGTGCGCTGGCCGCGCGTAGAGACCAAGGCCAATCCTGTTCTCGTCGTATCCCCGGCGAGTCTTCTCGAGAACTGGAAGCGGGAGCTTGGGATGTGGGCGCCAAATCTGCGTGTCGGTGTATTTCACGGAGAAACGCGCGTCGAGGTTCGTCAGACGGAAGAGTTTCATCGCCAACACACGGGCGAGTGTTGCTTCGACGTCATCATTGTTTGCTATTCTTTATTTGAGCGTGATTCCATTGAATCACAGGACAACCGATCGTGGTTACAAGGAATGGAATTTTCACATCTTATCCTGGATGAGGCGCACTTACTGAAAAACAGAGACGCCCAGCGCACTATTCGCCTGACGCGTACGGCACGAAAGGCGCACTATCGACTTCTTCTCACTGGGACGCCGCTGCAAAATAACCTTAGGGAATTAGAAGCGCTCATCGAGTTTGTTCTGCCCGGACTGCTCAAAGATGGTGAGCTAGGAGACGGTATCGATGACGAACAGGCAGAGCGCCGCGTGACAAAAGTTCGCCGCATTTTGGAACCGTTCGTCCTTCGACGATTGAAGGAAACGGTCGCGACGCAGCTCGCTCCGAAGACACAGGTGAAGGAAGTCATCAAGATGCACGACACGCAGGCCGAGGCGTACAAAATTGCTGTGGAGAGAATTCGACGGGAAGCACTAGAAGGCAAGGGTAGTAACGGAACCGGAACAGGCTTGACGCAGTCGCGCTTGAAGGCCATCTTTGTCCACCTGCGAAAGGTTGCAAATCACCCTCTGCTCGTGCGCAGCAAGTACACGGATGAGGACCTGGTTGAAATCGCTGAACAGTGCCACCAACGTCGAATCTTCGGCCCTGACGCTCGCTTGGAGCGGGTTAAGACGCACGTCGATAGTTTGAGCGACTTTGGTCTCCATCAGCTCTGCGGGGACTTCATGCTTCAGGGCGCGCTGAGGGAGAAACTGCTGAGTCCCGAGTGCGGCCTCGAGAGCGCAAAAGTGCAGCGCCTGCGAGAGCTACTGGTCGAATTGAAAGCAAAGGGCTCGCGCGCGCTCATCTTCTCGCAGTGGAAGATCATGCTAGACATATTGGAATGGGTGCTCTGCCACGTTGGTTTCTCCTACGCCAGGCTCGACGGAGACACCGCGGTGGAGGAGAGACAAGAGCTCGTCGACAAATTCAACGCCAAGGACTCGTCCTTAGACACCTTCCTCCTCTCCACGCGCGCCGGAGGCCAGGGATTGAACCTCACCGGCGCCGATACCGTCATTTTACACGACTGTGACTTCAACCCGCAGATCGACCGCCAGGCCGAGGATCGCTGTCACCGCCTCGGACAAGAGAAACAAGTTACGGTGTACCGCTTCGTCACCGAGGGAACCGTCGACGAGAAAATCGTCGCCATCGCCGAGCACAAGATGAACCTCGGCAGTACCATCCTCGCCGAGGGCGAGCAGGCGAAACCCGACTCCAAGGAGGAGACGCGCGCGATGCAGAGAATCATCGAGGAGCTCGTTCACGGCTCGTAGTCTCGCGTCGTCAATCATACGTGCGCCGGGGTGTGACGCATCTCCATTTAGTGCTTGCATTACAGTACCGGTACATTTGTCGCGATCATCACCATATCATCATCATCATCATCATCATCATCATCACGTTGACGTTCTTCACGTCGTAGGTTGAATGAGCCAAGGCCACTGTTTTGGGAAACGAGTCCAAGTATCGGCCAAGTCTCGAACAGCGGCTCCAAATCTGTGAAATCCCGTGACTTCATACGTGTAATTTCCATAGCCGTGACCATAAACATCAAACATATCGTTAATTTCCTCGCGCCAGTCTTGAATCGTCTCTTGAAACTCGCGACAGTATTCGTGGAGATATTTCATTTGAGCCATGCGCTTTGCGACGTTTTTCGCCGTCCATTTCTTGCGTAAGCGAAGGCTCTTGGGAAATCCTTCAATGAATAATTCACTGAGCTTAGAATCAGCGCGTAGTTCGCATCCGATAAGATCTAACTCAGCCTTCAATGCTTCCGTACGTTTCTCACGCGCCTTTTTCTCGAGCAACTGCTTATCCTGCTTCGGCGCGGGCGGGGCGCAAATTCGCTCTCGCTCGCTCGGAGTTTTTGCACGGCTTAAAAGCGCCTTGCGATTCGTCACCGATTGCTTCCAGAATCGAATCATCGTATACGGCGATCTGTAGAATTGGCTCCAACCTTGAACTTCATCGTGTGGCAAACCTTTTGTGAGTTCTTCATACGTCGCCGATTTGGTCCATGATTCGTCCTCGAGCTCTTGATGAATCACCGTGTGCTTTTGAAGACAATCTTTGCACATACGCACGCCAAAAACCCAATTCGGTTTACGCGTCGTCGGATGAGCATCACACGATTGACAGCCAAGCCCAGTGAGGAAAAACGCTTTGTGTCTCCACAACATTGTCGGCGGCGCGTTGTCGATGCCGTGCGTCGCGTCCGACACTTCGCAAAAGTTTTCAAACGCAAGTTGAAAGATCTCCTCCCCGAAATCGCTACTCATCACTCGACATAACTGCTTATTTGTCCCTCGCATCGCAAACAACGTATCAAGTCGTCGCTTGTAGACAACCTTTCGTTTGTCAACTTTCTCACCTGTTTTTCGATGGGTCGAATACAACTTATCTTCATCCACATCTTCGCACACAAACTGCGCGATCGCGCCCCACACGTCATCAGGAAGCGCCACGCCGCTCTTTTCCATCTTTTTCGTCGTCTTTCCTTTCGTCGTCTTGGCGATCGTATTCGGTCCTTTCTTATTACTACTCGTCGCAGACGACTTCCCAGACGGTTGAGCCTTTGCGAGCTCCGCTTTCGCCTTTGTCGTCTTCGGCTTCTTGGCCGTCGTGCTCGGTACGTCATCGCTCGGTTTCATCGCACGCGGCTCGACTTTCACCGTCACCGCCTTTGTCTTCGCCGCCTGTGTCGTCGTCATCGTCCTCGTCCTTTTCTTTTCTCGTTTCGGCCCATCGTCCTCAGCGTCCATCGTCAACCGCTCGACGGGCTTACGTTTACGCAGCGACGTTCGAGTCGCGGTCGATACCATCACGATCATCTCACGAATCCGGCACAGCATGCGCGACGGCGCGCGCGGGCCAAATAATGACGACTGTGGTGAGATTGATTTCTAGACTCGACTTCCGAGACGCTCTTTCCGCACTCGTCCGCCCTCGTCCCGAGCCCCGTCGCGCGCGACACCGCACCCGCGCGCGATCGCGCGCGATCGACCGTCGCGTCGAGGTCGTCGTCGCGCGATGCCAAACTTTTTCGAGCGCGCGAGCGCTGGTTTGAGTTCGCTGCTCAACGACGCGACGATCCGCGCTCGCGCCGCGAAATCCACCGGTGCCGCGCTCGGGCGCGCGGGCGGAGACCTCGGGGAGCGACTCATCGAGGCGCTGAAGACAGCGGCGCGCGTTCGTAGGGATGGCGCGCTGGAGACGAGCGAACTGTGTGATCTGCAAGTCGGCGTAAACTGTTACGCCGACTCGCCGGGATTCATGCGGACGCAATTGTGGGAGTCGTTGCTCGACCGAGCGGAGCGCGAACGCGGGGACGATGGACGCGCGAGGTCGGGAGCGGACGCGGGACGATCGGAGGAGGGGGAGACGCTGGATGACATGTGCGCGATTCTCGCCGCGGATGGATATTACGAGACGCTGCAGGAGGCGTTCGAGGCGAAGAGCGAGCGCGAGCGCGAAGCCGAGAACTCGGGGTCGACGGGAGATGGACGCGATGGTAAAGAATGGCGAGAGAACGTCGGGGCATCGATCGAGCGGGATCTGAAGCGGACATTTCCGCACCACGAATTTTTTGTTGCGTCCACCGCGAAGGGCGACGCGGGCCGCGCGGCGTTGGCAAACATACTCAAGGCGTACGCCATGCACGATTCTAAGGTTGGATACTGTCAAGGGATGGCGTTCGTCGCCGGATTGCTGTTGATATATCTCCCCGAGAATCGCGCGTTCGCGGCGTTTGTGACGTTGATGGAGGGAAGCGACTTTCGTTCTATGTACGTGCACAGCATGGAGGGACTGAAGGTGCGTCTTCGTCAACTCGGGGCGGTGGTGCGAGCGAAGAACCCGACGCTGGCGCATCACTTAGAGGCACACGACGTCACGCCCGTGCTGTACGCCTCCGGTTGGTTCATGTCTGCTTTTGCGTCCGACTTTCCGGTGCGCTTCAGCGGTCGCGTCATGGATTGTCTCCTGGCTCAGAGATCGCCCTCGCTCATCATGCGCATCTGTCTCGCCATATTGAACGAAGCAGCGGGTGATTTGCTCAAACTGGGCGATTTCGAGGCTATCGTGGTGTACCTGCGAACAGAGCCGCGGGCGTGGTCTTACGAGCGCCTGAACGCCGTCATGGAAAGCGCTCTCAGTATGCACGACCTCACGGACGAAAACGTCGAGCGTATGGACAAGGGAGCCGTCGCGACGGAAGACGTCGTCCAATGCACGCCGTCACCTGCGCTGGCGAAGGGTCCCTCGACCGAGGATCCGCTGATCGACGCGTCGGACGTTGCGGAGTCTCCGCGTTCACCCGCCCACGCGCGCTCGCCATCCGCCGTGGACGACGATAAGATCCTCGACGTGATCGCGATGCTTGACGATTGGACGACGATAGAATACGACGCTGAGAACGAATAGAGGTCAATGACGACGATGAGAACGAAAAGCGCGACGCTTGCAATGACGAGACGTAAAATCTTAGCCACACATCCCGCCTCCGCGCCATGCCCACCGACGTCGATCCCTCACGCGTGATCGACGTCACCTCGCTCCTGCACCGCAACTGTTCCGAAGACGTGTACACCGATATCGGTCGCGAGATCGTTGCGCAGTGTCGAGCGACGGGTTTTTTCTCCGTCTCTCTAACGGTTTGTCCCGACGGTAAGTTCACCGCCCTGGATGCGTGTCTCCGGGCGTTGAGCCGCGCCGAATACGTCGACGATGACGTATCGATATCGGCCGAGACCTCGGACCCGGGTGTGGTGACGTTCGAGGACTGTCGAACGTGGTTCGCGCGTTCACCGGTTGAAAAATCCAAGTACGCGCTCGTCGACGGGCGCGGGTACCAGAGATTGGGCGAAAACGTTACCGAAAACGCAGCGGATCAACATGAGGCGATCGACTATTATCGACCATACGCTGTGCGTGAGCCCGGGACGCTGAAGGGGCCGCATGTGGACGTGGGGGATGATGCGCTCAACGCGCGTGTGGATGCGAGAGCGCTTGGCTCGATGCGGCTCGGTCGAGCGTTACTGCGAGCGATCGCCCGGTACTTGGAACGTGACTTGGAAGGGATGTTAGAGAGACCGATCGAATCGCTCGTCGATCGCTCGTTTTGGATCTTACGACTGATACACTCCCCCGGAATAAGTGATGATGACTCCGAGATGGACGAGAAGATGAGTTGCGGTGCGCACACGGATTACGGATTCTTGTCTTTCTTACAAGCCACGCACGCGGGATTGCAGGTTAAGCACGAAGACGGGAAGTGGGTCAATGCACCGCACGGCGATGATGTCATCGTGTGCAACATCGGTGAGATGCTCGAGCTCTGGACCGATGGAGCGCTCAAGGCGACTCGGCACAGAGTGATTCGTCGGAGGCGCGATTCGTGTTCAAAAGAATCCAGATACTCCATCGCCTTTTTCTATGAACCGAATTACGATGCAGTGATCGACAATAATTTGACCGGTACCCTCCCATCAGGGCGAATCCGACGCGTGCGCTACGCTGACTTTCTGAACCGAAAGGTTGCGTCAAACTTTCAGACAGTTGCGTGAGTCCGCCGTCAAAGTTCTCAGTTGTCCTCAGTCTGCGACGTGTCGACATGCGCACGAGTGCCGCCGCACCGCGCGATGCGCGCACGTGCACACGCACGTTTGTGCACCGCGCATCGAACGCGCGTCGCCCGCGCGCGCGCGCCCCGAGCGCGTCGACGACGCGGGGCGGTTTCCAGGCGGACGAGCGCGTCGACGTCGTCGTTGTCGGCGCCGGCGTCATCGGTCTGGCGTGCGCGCGAGAGCTTTCGAGGCGTGGTATGCGCGTGTTTGTCGCCGATAGAGCGCCCGCGGTTGGTTTGGGGACGAGCGCGAGAAACAGCGAGGTGTTACACGCCGGGATGCACTACGCACCCGGGTCGCTCAAGGCGGATTTTTGCGTCCGCGGACGACGAATGATTGTCGATTACTGCGAGAAGAAGGACGTTCGATGGGACAACATTGGGAAAATAATTGTTGCCTCCGAAGAGAGTCAAATGGACGATCTGGAGGCGATGATTGAGCGTGCGATGCGGAACGATGTTGACGACTTGGAGTTGCTTTCGGCGGAGTCGCTTCGTGAGTACGAGAAAAACGTGAGGGGTTTTGCCGGAGTTTGGTCGCCGTCCACGAGCGTAGTCGACACACGTGAGCTCATGGAGTCATTCAGGCGCGATTGCGTTCGCGACGGTCGAACCTCGATCTCACTCGGCGACGAAGTCGTGGAGATCACACCCGCCGGTCGGGCGATGTACCGAGTGAAGACGAAGTCCAAGGTCATTGCAGCACCGCGCATCGTCAATGCCGCGGGTTTGCACGCTCACCGCGTGTGCGAACGTATGGCCGAAGTATACGACCAAGTCGCGACACCGCCGCCACCACTGTACTTTGCACGCGGCTTGTACTGCACGCTGAAGAAGGGCTCAGGCGCGCCGTTTCAGAGACTCGTCTACCCGCTTCCTCGGCACGGCGGTCTGGGCGTACACTTCACTAAGGACGTGTTTGGCAACTGTAAATTCGGACCAGACATCGAATGGATTGATGAGATTGATTATACGATCAAGCCTGAGCGCGTTAGTGCGTTTTACGACGCTATTCGGGAGTACTGGCCAGAACTTCCCGATGGTTTTATACGCACTGCTTACACAGGCATCAGACCCAAACTCATCAATGAAACGGGAGATGAGGACGAACCGGGCGCTACGACAGATTTTGTGATTCAGACCGAGGTCGACCACCGGGCGTCGGGAGTGGTGCACCTTTTCGGCTTCGAGTCCCCCGGACTGACGTCGGCCATGTGCGTTGCAGAGCGCGTGTGCGAACTTTTAGAGTAACTGGTAGTTTTAGCCGAACTTCTCGCGCTAGGCGAGCGAAAGAATGTACTGTCAGTATTAAAGACAGTGCTATCAATGTGTGTGTGTTCGACGCCAACGAGCGCACACGACGCGACGCGGAGATTTCAGCCCGTCCCCCTCGACCGTGGTCAATTTCTGGAGCGAGGCGTCACGACTCCGCGTCGCGCGTCAAACGTGTTCGATGACAAGCTCTACCCTCATAGAACCCACACTTTACAAGTACTTGAGAATGTCGCTCTCGATAGAGAGCGGGCTCGACGTCGGCGCGTATCGTCCAACCGTTTTCCCATCCTTATCGAGAAGAAACTTTGCAAAGTTCCACTTGATTTCCGACCCCGCGAGCGCCATCAATCCGCTCTCCGGCGCCGTCTCCTTAAGATGCTTCCACAGCGGGTTCGCGCTCGGTCCGTTCACCATCGTCTTTTCAAACATCGGAAACGTCGCCCCGTACTTTTTCGCAAACTCCTTAATCTGCGCCGCGCTCCCCGGCTCTTGTCCGCCGAATTCGTTGCTCGGAAACGCCAAAACCTCCAAGTCGTCGTACTTCTTATCCAGTTGCACGAGCTCCTTGTAGTTTTGGTCCGTCAAGCCTCACTGCGACGCGACGTTCACGACCAGGCACACCTTCCCCGCGTACTTCGAGAGCTCGACGCTTTCACCATCGATGGTTTTCACCGTGAAGCCGTGCGCGGATTTCGTGTTCTTCGGCGCGCCGCCGCCGAAAAAGGCGCGCACGACGGCGTCCATGCGCCTCGCGCGGGTGTGGACGCGCGCGCGTTGATGCGTGAGCGCTCGACCGGGCGCGAGCGAACGCATGACCGCGCGTGCGCGAGTGCGGTGGTGGGCGCGTGCGCTTTTGGTGACGTCAGATGTCAACTCTGGGTTCGGTTCCGTTCGGTTCGGTTCGGTTCGGGACGACGGCGAACGCGGCGACGCGGCGGACGAGGGACGTGCGGTCAGCGTGGGGAAATAGGGGTGACTCATGTGACACGTGCGCGGTCACGTCGAGCCCTGGATGCCGTCGACGAATTTCCAAACGCCGTCGACGGTGCGAAACGTCGACAACTCGGCGTGCGTCTCCTCGGGGAGTTCGTTAAATCCCTTCTGCGCGACGACGCGACATTTATACTTGAACCCGACCAAATGCTCGCGTTCGTCTCCCTTCTTCTTCCCAGCGACGTCTCGGACGATGTCTAAATCGTAGAACCGAACCTTTTTACACGTCGCCTCGACGTCCGCGGCGAGCGTGGACACGACCTTCCCTTCCTTCGTCTTCGACCCTTCCTTGAGCAGCGGATTATCCGGATGCGTCGTTTCCAAAACGTACAGCCCCTTACCCTTCGCGTACGCGCTGAATCGCGATCGCATCAGCGTCACCGGATCCTCCGGGTACGCGTCGCCGTCGTGAAACCGCTTACAACAACTCCCGTACGTCAACGCCTCCGACCCCCCACCGCACGGGCACCGCTCGCTCGACGACGTCGCCCGCGTCTTCGCGCTCGCCCCGCCCTCGCCCTTCGCCCCGTCCTCGTCCGCGTCGCCGCGCAGGACGTCCAAGAAACCTTTCCCTCGTCTCGCTCGAACCGCCACGTGCGCGCGCCGCTTTTCGCGCGTCGCGTCGCACCGTCGCCCGTTCGGCGCGCGCGCGACGGTCGCGCGCGTCGTCACCATCGTCACCGTCGTTCCGCGACGCGCGCGTCGGTGCGTGCGGTGGTCGAGCGCGGGTTAATGCGGACGGGTCCCGCAGGTTCCGACGCGCGTCATGTCCAACTGGGCGCGTCTGCGCGCGGAGATGCGCGACGACGCGACGGCGTCGACGTCGACGATGCGGTCGCCGACCGCGGAGCGGACGAATGCGGGGAAGAAGCGGCGTCGACGCGACGGGAAGGCGACGGATGATTGGCGCTCGGGACGCACAGAGAAAAACGAGAGGAAAACCGACGCGACGACGACGATGGAGGGGCCGACGGCGGACACGTTCGCGTACGAGACGCGCGAGGGGTTGTTAGACGTCGGTGAGCGGCCGAGAGGGGACGAGCGGGCGATGGAGACGGCGCGAGCCGAGCGCGCGGGCGGAGAGGCGGCGTCGCGAACGAGCGCGGGACGGGAGGCGGTTCGTCTGCGCGTCGTCTCGAGATTGTGCGCGCAGTTCGAGCGCGAGTGCGGAGCGGTCATTGGGAAGCGGTGGTGCTCTTCGTTTGAGGAGTGGTTGACGACTTGGAAAGAAGAACCGCTCGTGCCCAAGGAGGCTCGATGTCGGTTGTTTCTCGAGAAACAGTTGAGAAAGTGTGGTGCAGAGGAGGAAGCGGTGGAAAAGGCGTGCGACGCGATGATGAGGTTCGCTCGAGATGCGTATGACGAGATGGTCGCGACCCGTGACGTCGTAGGTCTAGCGGAGGTGCGAACACGGGTTGACAAGGACGTCGTGACGCTTAGTGTCGGTAAATCCGACGTGCGAGTGAATGCAGAGCATTTGGAGAAACTCAAGGAGATGTATAGAATCGCAAACGGCGACAGGTTCACCGAGAAGGTATTTATGGCTGATGTATACACAATGGTGGCGCGTTACGACGCGGCGCAAGGGGGGCAGTACCGTTTTGCGGGCGGACACCACACGGCGCTCCACGGAGAGGTGTTCGATGTACTACGCGACGCCTTCTTCGTGTCGTGCGAGCTCTTCGCATCGCCGCTTAACGCTCGCTGGCCGACGTTTTGTAGCGCTCATATTGATGTCGATTACGCGTTCGGTTCGTTAGGAAGCTACAGAGATTTCAGGCCGAGTCACGGAAGTTATGAGGTCAACCCACCTTTCGATGAAGAACTGGTCGGCGACATGTCCAACCATCTCTTCGAACTTCTACAGAACGCGACCGGTGCGTTGACGTTTGTCGTCATCACCCCTTACTGGCTCAATCGACCGTGTTGGGAAGACATGCGACGGTCGAAATTTTGCACGCGCTGCGAGGTATTGAGTGTACGCGAAGCGGGGTACTTTGAAGGAGCGCAGCACAGAAAAAAATCTCGATTTCGATTCGCGACGAGCGACACGAGCGTTCTTTTCCTGCAAAACGAACCTGCGAAAATAGAGCACGCAATCACGCGAGCGAAGATCGACGCGCTCCGCGGGGCCTTTCGTCCCAAGGCGGACGCTAGGAAAAAGTAGCACCGGTAGGTCACTGAGCCAAATAAACGTCATTTAAAAGAGTCTCTAAGGCGCGGTGAAGAAAGGATGCCCGACCAACGGCTCGCCCACGAAGAGCGCAATGATGGTGAGCATGGCCAATCTCGCGTTGAGCATCTCCACGAACGGCACGAACCCGACGCGTCCGAGCACGGTGTCCTTGCCCGGAAGCGTTCTCGGGTCCAAGTTTAAGGGATCCACCAGGTACCCACGCTCCGCCCGCGCCGTGCCGTCGCGCTTCCACTTACACGCCCCGGTACCGAAAACCGTCTCCCCATCCGCTTCAACCTTAAACGCCGGCAAACAACTCGCTACGATGACCCCGGCGATGATGACCTCGCTCACGCCGTGCGTCAGGTTCCACGCCAACTGCTGCGCGAACCCTTTCCCCGTGATCACCTCGCTCGCGATCCCAGTCACCACCCCAATCATCGCCACCCGTCCATTCACGATCTCCGGCAGCACACCATCGCATCCGAACACCAACAGCGCGTCCACGCTCGTCGCTCGCGCCAGCGCCGACGCGTTATCTTCCCGCGCCGCGTTTCTCGAAATCATCTCCCGAAACGCCGCCTCTCGCCTCGCGTTCGCCCCCGGCGCCGTCTTCGCGCTTCGCGCCTCCATCTCTCGCAGTTCTCTCGTCTCCACCTTGGCCGGCGGTCCGCGCGCGACGCCGTCGAACACCGCCGCCTCGACGTCATCCAGCGCTCGCGCGTCCTCCTTCGCGTCCGCGTCCGACGCCGTCGTCGTCCCGCTCGCGTCGTCGACGCGACGATTCCGACGGGCGTCCCGTCGTCGTCGTCCACCGCGCGCGATCACGCGCGATCGCGACGCCGTGGACGCGCGCGGCGTCATCATCATCATCATCGCGCGACGACGAGTGCGGCATCGTCGCGCGCGACACATGACGGCTCGCAAACGCGCGGCGCCGAGCGCGCGACGGTGCGCGCGCGCGGGCGCGGTGGCGTCGACCTCGCACGCGCCGGCGCCGGCGTCGGACGCGGACGCGGACGCGTTGACGCGGTTGAGAGAATCCGAACGCATTCGCGATGCGCTCCGAGCGACGCTCATCGACCTCAAGCGTCGATACGAATCGCTCGAGCTCGCGCACGCGGGGGCGGAGACGCGACGGACGATCATTAAAGACGCGGACGCGGCGCGAGAGGTGGCGGTGGCGAGACAGCGGGCGAGCGCGGAGCGGGAGCGGCGGATGAAGGCGGAGGCGCGGGCGGAGGCGGCGGAGCGGCGCGCGCGAGAGGCGGAGAGCGATCGAGGCGATCGTGAGCGAAGGCGAAGCGCGGCGTTGGCGAGTGGGCTCGGTGGGTGTGACGCGCGAACGCTCGTGGGATCGGAGACGGATGCGCGAAGTGAGGAGGCGAAGGCGCTCGCGGCGGCGATGCGAGAATTGGAGTCGTTGCGAAGGACGTGCGAGAGGCAAAAGAAGGAGCTGGCGCAGGCCAGGGCGAGGTTGAAGCGCGTCGATCTGGGCGACGAGGGCGGTGCGGTTGATGACGACGGCGCCCGCGCGGGTGTCGCGCCGGAGACGACCGCGTCGGAGGCGAATCAGAGATCGACGCCGAGGCGCCGGGCGCGGGTGAAAAAATCGTCGGCCGCCGCGTCCGCGCGCGTCGCCGCGTCCGCGCGCGCCGCCGACGCACCCGCGGACGCACCCGTCGTGACCACCGACGTCGCGGAGAGTCGTCCACCACCGATGCCCTCGATCGACGAACCGTGGATCTCTCGTCCGCCCGGTCTCGTCGCTCCGCTCGGCGGCGCCCCGAGCGTGGCCAGGCGTCCCGTCTCCGCGACCGCCGTCGCCCCCGCTCGCAAGCGTCAGAAACCACCCGGGCGCTCGCCCGCCATAGCGAATATCGCTCGCGCGGTCGAGCGAACCTCTCGGGCGTTTCGCGCGCCGCACTAGCCTTTGCGCTCGCCCGACGTCGCCGCGCTGCAACGCCCATCCGCGCCCTCGGGCAACCAACTCGAATCCTCACGAGCGCCCGCACTCCTCGACCGCCGGCGCGCATGCGCTCGTTCGCGCGCGCGAACACCATCACCGCGCGCGCCGAGCGCTCGATCCATCGCTTCGTGGTCCCGCGCGCGCACAAACGACCGGAGAGCCCGCTCGTGCTGCCGATACAGAGTCATCTGAACGTCCAGGTCCCGGTCGACGGCTCCACGTTCGGTGCGTCTCGGTGCGAACCGGATGGCGTGGACGAGACGTGCACGATTACGCAGAGCGCGGAGGTGTACGACACGATCTGTAAGAAGTGCCGAGGGAATCGATTGGTGTTGACGAGGACGCGACGGGGCGGAAAGTACGTCGAACGGGCGTGCGCGTGCATGGCGTGCGCGGGTACGGGGGTGGTGCGGGTCGCGACGACGCGGTTTTCGGCGGATTTCGCCGGGGATGATAGTGAGGCGGCGTATTACCGGGCGATGGAACGCGAAGCGGACGTGCCGGAGAAGCGGGATCACTTTCGGTTGAGTCCGTTTAGCGCGTTCGAGAAGCAATCAGCCGTCAAGATGAAGAAGCGAGAGTCAACGCGCCAAGGGTCCATCGATGAGCGCGGGGAGTCCGTTCGCTGAGATCGATCGTGAGAATGCTCGCGTCACGAGAGAGAGTTACGCCAGGCGCGTCGAAGTGTCGAAGGTTAGTGTATACATGTTAACGGCTGCCGTGCCCACACAAAAGCAACGTTTCACGAGAAACGTCGTCGTCGGTGGGTCTTCTTTGTTGTATCATACGTACCTTACCGGTACAATGTTATGAGTATCTCACAGTATAATCGCTTGCATCATTACACGAGTGACGAAAATATCAATCTTCCTAAGGAGAGCCCCTCTCAATCCTCCGTGTCTGCACTTGGCTTTACCTCTTCTCGCAGGCGTCTCTTCGCCCCGGCGCCCATCGCCTTGACTGCCGCGCTCGCGAGCGCAGCCTTGTAGTCGGTACGATTGATTAATAAAACTCGCGTGCTGGAGCAGCTGTACGCTCGGAAATCCGGAACATACGGTTCCTTGGTGAGCGCGCTTTGTCCGATGTAGGACCACGGGCCGAGCTCCGACTCAAAGTCCTCAGAGCCGGCGAACACTCTGACTTGTCCCTGCAAAACGAGCGCAAAGTGATCCGATGGCTTGCCTGGCTTGAAGAGCAGATCCTCCTCGTACTCGCGCGCTCTATGCACGCCGGGCGTGCCTGCTGTACTATTATCGCTATCGCTCGAGCTTGTCTCGTCGTGCTCCTCCACCTTCGCTGTTTCGATGAGCTTGCGGAGCACCTTGGGATACTTCCCAAGAGTTGCGAATTCCGGCACGTTGCTCGAAAGGAAAGCCTGAATTGCACTAACCTCGTTCTCACCTAGCTTCAAATCCTCGACCATCTTGTGTTCGAAGACGCTCAAGAACTTGGTGGGATCCGCGCCGCGGTGTCCCACCCGTCTCTCCACGATGGACGACGGCTCGTTCACGTCCACCAAGTTGTCCGTCTCGTCCACGATCTCGTCTTTCAAAAGCGCCTCAAGAACGTCCTCGAGGGTGATGATACCTGTGACGACGGCATTCAAGCCATCCTTGCGCGGCGGTCCGTGCTCGTCGTGCGCGCAAAGCAAATGCATGCGTGCATTCTTGAACTCGATGAACACCTTGTCGAGCGTCGTGGTGTCCGAGATGTATCGTAAGAACCCTCCGTGTGCCCCACCGTGGAAAGCCAAGAGTGCCGAGAGTTCGATCTCGTCGTCGGGATCGATGAGAATCAAATCCTTCGTGAAAAGGATGCCAACAATGTTCGAGCGCGTTCCCTCGTACACCGGGATGCGCGTGAACCCGCTCTTGTAAATTTCCATCAACACCGGGAACGAAAGTTTCGTCGAGATGTCGATCATGTACACCTTATCCAGCGTCGTCATAACATCCGAGACGGTGAGCGATTTGTACTCCAGGACGCCCGTGAGCATGGTGGCGTCCTGGTGATTCAACCCGGACTCCGTCGCCCCCTCCGGGTTCTCAACGTGCACGCGCACCAAGTGCTTCAGCTCATCAGACGTGTGAAACGTCCCAATATCAACCCCCAAAATCCTATCCAAAATCAGAGAGATTGGATACGCGACGACGAACAACAACGCGATGAACATCTTCATGATCCAAATCGTCTTCGCTCCGATGTACAACCCGTGCCTCGAACACAGCGCCTGCGGCGTGATCTCCCCGAAGACGACGATTCCAAGCGTCGACGTCACTAAACCGATCGCCCCGTTCGTCACGCTCGAGAGTAAGATTGAAATCATCGAGTTCACCGCGGTGTTTCCCAGCAACAGCGTGCACAGGAGAAGATTTCCATTCTTCCGCACCGGGATGATCGCCTTGGCGTACTCCCTGTCCTCGGGAGCCCCACCCTCGGCGATGATTTCCAATCCAACCGGGTCGAGCGACATCAGACCGAGCGTCAAGCCCGAGAAGAGCGCGGAGAGCATGATCAAACACGACGCCAAGACGAGGCTCGGCGTGGTGTCCAGAAAAGGCTGCGGCGCGACCTCGTACCCGGCGCTCGTGAAGCAGGACGTGGCGCACGCGGCGTCGGCGGCGGCACCGCACGCGGCGACGCACGCATCGAGCGTCGAGGCCATCGCGCGGGGTCGGGGCGCGCGGGGGGGGGCGGGGGAATGAGGGCAGATTTTCGTCGACGCGTTTTGCCTCGACGCGCGCGCGGGCGGAGCCGGTGGGCGTCGACGCGAACGACAGACGAAGGCTCGGTGAAGCGTGGATGCTTTCGTAGCGAAACGATGAAAGAATATGAATGTAAACGTCGTCTACGAGAGCTGACGCGGGCGAGCGAGGACGAGGGCGCTCACGCCTCTTGCGTGTAGACGGCGTCGACGTCGTCCAGGGCGAGCAGGGCGTCGACGATTTTTTCGTTGATCGCGGCGTCTTCGTCGCTGACCTCGATCTCGGCGACGGGAATGCACTTCAAACCGGTCTCTTCGTCGTTCACCTTGAGACCGGCGTCGCGGCACGCGTCCTGCACGGCGGCGAAGTCGTCGAGTTGGCACACGACGTCCCAGCCGTCCTCGCCGTCGCTTCGGGGCGCGATGTCCTCGGCCCCGGACTCCATCGCGATCTCGAAGACCTGTTCCTCGTCACCACCATCGATCACGCACACGCCTCTGCGGTTGAAGTTGAACATGACGCTCCCCGGTTCGGCCATCTTCCCGCCGGCTTTCGTCGCCGCCGCGCGCGTCTCGCCAGCCGCCCGGTTCACGCTATCCGTCAGCACCTCGCACACGATCCCGACCCCCCCCGCGCCGTACACCTCATACGTGAGTTCAAAATAATCTCCAGTCTTCCCCTCTTGCGCCTTTTTTATGTTTCGATCGATCAAATCTCTCGGCACGTTTGCGTTTTGCGCAGCCTTGAGCAATCGCCCCAGCGCCACGTTCGCCACCGGATCCGCCGACCCGCCTTGTTTCACCGTCTGCACGATCAATTTCCCGTACCGTCCGTACAATTTCGTTCGCGCCGCGTCCGTCTTTCCCTTCTTCGCCGCGATCTTCGCCGCTTTGCGTCCACAGAGCACTTTCGAGCTCGCGAAACCCCGAGATCGATCCATCGGCCGTCCCGCGCGTTCGACCGCGCGAGCGCCGCGCACGGCGGTGGTGAAGGCGAGCGATCGGGCGGCGACGCGCATGATCACCTCCGACGCGTCGCGACGTGCGTCGCGCGCGCTCGACGCGCGTCGCCGTGGATGGATTCGACCCTATCGGTCCTTCGTACTGTTCGCCCACACGCGTGACGACACCGACGACGGAATCATCCCATCGCGCCGCGCGCGAGAGACCGACGCGCGCGCGACGGCGGCGAGCGCGACACCGCGCGCGGCGTCGACGCGTCCGACCGCGCGTCGACCGGTGACGCGCGAGGGGGGGCGAAGGGCGGCGAAGAGATCGCGCGGTGCCGACGCCATCGGCGCATTCGCCATCGAGGCAACGCGCTCTTGGGCGTCGCGACGGGCGCGCGCGCGCGGATGACGCGCGCGCGGACCATCGTGGAGACGCTCGAGCGCGCGCGCGCGGCGTGGAGGTCGTGCGGACGATCGGGAGGGGTGGGCGGACGCGCGCGCGGGACGACGGCGCGCGGCGTCCGGGACGGCGCGCGAGAACTCTCGACGACCGGTGGCGCCCGGGGGACGGGGGTGGGATGGCTCGGGAGGTGTGGTGATCACGCGTGGGCGTCGTGGAGGCTCGGGGTCGCGTCGAGGGCTGGATTTAAGACGTCCGCGAGCTCGAGCGCCAAGGGGCGGAATTATTACGAAGTGCTCGGCGTCGACCGGGGGGCGAGCGCGGGGGAGATAAAGAAGGCGTACTACGCGCTGGCGAAGAAGTATCATCCGGATACGAATAAGGGTGACGCCGAGACGGAGAAGGCGTTTCAAGAGGTGCAAAAAGCGTACGAGGTGCTGCGGGACGCGAAGACGCGGAGCACGTACGACCAAGTCGGGCACGGGAATTACGAGAGCATGGAGAGCGGCGGCGGTGGACCGGGCGGAGGTTTCAGTGGGTTCCAAGATTTTGGCGGTCAGGGTGGATTCGGCGGATTCTATCAAGCCGGAGGTGGCTCGAGCGGTGGGTTCGACCCGTTCGAGGAAGTGCTGCAAGATTTTTTCGGCGGCCGAGGCGGCGCCCGCGACATCCAGGCGACGATTGAAATCACCCTCGATGACGTCCGACGCGGTGCGAGTCGAGAGATAAATATTCCCGAAACGGTGATTCAGGTTCGAGGAAAGCGAGAAACGCAAGCGGCGCGGGACGTGAAGGTTGATATCCCGAGAGGAGTCGAGGATGGCCAGCGCCTTCGCGTCGCGGGCGAGGGCATTCGAGGCGTGAACGGACGCGCGGGCAGTCTCTACATCAACGTGCAAGTCCGTCCTGATCCGAGATTCAGACGGGTTGGGGCTGATCTCGTGACCCTCGTCGAGATTCCCTTCTACACCGCCGCCCTTGGAGGTGTCACCAAGGCACCAACGATGGACGGAGACGTAGAGGTGAAAGTGCGGAAGACAACGCAGCACGGCGATCAATTGCGACTGCGCGGACGAGGTCTTCCCGTCCTCGGCACGGCGCTCATGGGCGATCTATTCGTTCGATTTAGCGTGTCCACGCCCGCGAATCTCAACGAGCGCCAGAGAGAGCTCCTCAACGAGTTCGCCGAGGAAGAGAACAAGAAGAACGCCACACCCGTGCCGAGTGAGGAAAAAGATAGCAAAGAGGCGTGAAATGGACGCCTCACTAGCTAGTGAACGATGCAAATATCATTCAATCCATTCATACGACGCTTTATTCGACGAAACGGGGCACGCGCGCTTGAATTGATCGACACCCTCGCCGGAACGTCGTATTACATCAGCTAGAATTTTGACCTCTTCCCCAACTAAAGTTTTCTACGAAACAATCGTTTCAAACTTACGCCTTGAGCGCGTACTTGCGCTGCGGGAAAGCCGCGTCCTTCTTCGCCTGGCGAGCGGTCTTCGCGCCCTTCTCAGACTTGGTCAAGGCGCGGCGAATGGCGCGCGTCTTCTTCTTGCGCAAGTCGAGCGGCTGGTACTTCGCACCCTCGTACGCCGATCGCAAAGACGCCAACTGCTTGTGGCGCATCACCGTAAGGGTTTGCGCAATCGCCAATCGCACTTGCTTGATCTTGCTAAGCTTGCCCGGGGCACCGCCCGTCACCTTGGCGACGCGAAGCGCGGCGAGCTCCGACTTCAAGCCGTCCAAGGATTGCTTCAAATCAGCCTTGGACTTTTCGCGGAGTTCGTGGCATCGAAGGTGCACTGCGTCGCGAAGCACGAACCCAACAGGTCAGTCTCATAAATCTCCAATCCCCCCCCTCACCCACTCGCGCGCGCCGCGCGCGTCGCCGCGCGGAGCCCCTCGACGCGCGACCCCCAAACCCCGCGGGTTAGGGCTTTCCCAATCCATCCCCACCCCGCCCCGTCGACGCCCCCAC
>NC_014430.2:209336-223970 GCF_000214015.3 Ostreococcus tauri | reverse complement strand
CGACGGCGACGCCCGAGCGAGCCTCGGGCGATGCGCGCGGGCGTTGCACGCGCGATGCGGGGCGGCGATGACGGCGATGGGGATCGTTCTGCGCGATGTCGAGGTTTTGGTCACCGATGGGCTCGATCCCGAGCAGGTGTGGACGCAGGTGGAGGCGCGGTGGGGGGTCGCGGCGACGCGATGCGCACGCGCGTGCGCGGCGTTGAAGAAGAAGTTTGGTGACGATCGGTCGGGGGTTGAGGGGTTGTTTGACGTCGATGTTGACGGTGGGACGAGTTCGGAGGGGGGTGGGGTCGGGAATGAGGGCGAGGATGGGGAAGACGTCGACGAAGAGGACTCGGACGCGGACGCGGACGCGGAGGAGACGGACGAGGGCGGACGCTCGGCCAGTGGAAAGCGGTCGAGCGGGAGCCGAACGAGGAAAGTTTTTAAAAATCCAGGAATGTTTGATCTGGATGAGATGGAGCGGTTCATGGACGACGGCGACGCGAGAGACGCGAGACGACGCAGGCGGGCGGACGCCGAGGAGGAAGATGAAGACGCGGAGGAAGACGATTCCGACGAAGATGAAGACGACGAGGTGGATATCTATCGCGATGTCAGTGAGAGTGATGATGGTATCGGCGACGACGATGAAGATTCAGATGAGGCGGACGATCTCGACGACGCGTTGGCGTACACCGCGAGACTCGCGGGCGTGAGCGCGAGCGGGCGAAAGAAGACGACGGCCAAGAAATCCAAGGGCAAAAAGGCGCAGGATCTCATGTTCGAGGACTTCTTTGGTAAGGGTAAACCCCTGGGTGGGACCAAGGGCGGACGCCTGGGCGCTTCCAACGACGCCGAACTGAACGAGTTGAGCGATGAGGAGGAGGACATGTACAACGCGCTCGAAGGCGACGAGGACGAGGACGAGGACGAGGAGGAAGACTTGGAGGGGGAGTTAGAGACCGGCATCGCCGGGAAACGGGGTCTCGAGAATCACGATGATGACGATGATGAGTACGTCGAGGAAGATGAAGGGGAGGAGGAAGAGGAGGAGGATGACTTTGCGTCCGATCTCGAAGAGCGAGACGACGAGGTGCTCGACGACCTCGATAAGAAGCTCGAGGCTGAGTTAGACGCCGAGCTCGCGCGTGCGCGAGCGGACGATGATGACGACGAAGACTACGCCCGCCCTGGAAAGAAGGGCCCGAGATCGGCGTTTCAACGTCAGCAAGAGGCGCTAGCGAAGCAAATTGACAAGCTCGAAAAGGAGGCCATCGGCGAAAAGTCGTGGATTCTCAAAGGCGAAGCTGACGCAAAGGATCGTCCTATGAACAGCGCTCTAGAGACAGATCTTGAGTTTGAGCACGTTATGGCACCCGCGCCTGTTATCAGCGCAGAGATTACGCAGAAACTCGAGGACATCATCAAAAAGCGCATCATTGAGGGCCGATTCGACGACGTCGAGCGTGTGCAACCCGTGGAGGAGCGCGAGCGCAAGGAACTGCCGCAACTTGACGACACCAAGTCCACCAAGGGTCTCGGCGATATCTATGCCGACGAGTACATGAAACAAAAGGTCGGCGTCGCGCTCGGCGAGAAGGAAGACCCCGTGGTCGCTGAGGTTAAGAAGCTTTGGGCCTTGCTTTCGTACCGCCTGGATGCTCTGTCACGAACCGGTTTCATCGAGGAGCCGAAGGACATCGAGGAGCGTATCGATCGCGACCTCGCAGCTCGTGCAGCGGGAAATGTCGTCCCAAGCACGTTCAAAGAGGACGACGGGCTCGCTCCCGAAGAGATCTTCGTTGGAGGCGGTGGCAAGGGCGGACAAAGAGGCTCTGCGGCTGGTTTCCTCAAGGCGGACGAGGAGCTCACCAAGGAGGAACGCAAGGCTGGTCGCGCGAAGAGAAAGCGCAAGTCAAAAGCTGTGCACGAAGAGAAGGAAGTCGCCAAGGCGAAGCGCGATCGCGAACGTGAGGCGCAGCACAAGGCCGAGGAGGACGCTGGCTTCATACGCAAGGCGCCGAAGGTTGCCATGCTCGCCGTGGGATCTGCTGCTGGAAAGGCGAAATCCGACTTCTCCAAGTCGAGCAAGGTCTTCGGCATGCTTCAAGACGCAAAGGAGCAAGAAGCTGCCCGCGGTGGCGCGAAAATAAGCAAATCGGACTCCACGAAGAACAAATCAAGTCTCAAATTATAGCAACGTTTGTAGCATCGTGCATCGTGACGCGACTTCACTCCACATACCAACGCACGAACGCCTCGACGAATGTTCTACCCACCCGACCTCGCGCGTGTCAACATAGAACGATCTCTTCTCGATCGCAATCGTGATCGTCCCCTTCCCTGGGGCGGCGTTGCCGTCTCCGTTGCTGCCCGTCTCGCTGCCCGCGGAGACAGTGGACGCGTGGTACCGCGGCGCGCCACACCTCTGGATTGCATCCTTCAAGAGGAAGACATCGACGGCTATAGCTTCGACCACGAGGACGATCTGGAGTCTACGCTCGTTCGAGAGAGTTACAAACACGGCGTCTTGGTGAACAGCACGAAGTTTTTCTCGTACGCGTCCAAGGAGGCGCGCGCACGCGCGCGCCGACTTCGCCCGAGATGGCGCTCGTTGTTCGATCCGAGCTCACGGTTTCAACTCTCCTGGAACATCCTCATCGTGATCGTGACGAGTGTGATGTGCATAGCGGAGCCTCTCGCTATCGGCTTCGACGTTCCGATGCGCGTGGGCGCCGGGATGAATCCGTATGCGGTGCTCGATTTCATCGCCGGTCTCGTGTATGCCCTGGACACGTTCTGCGTCAATTTTTTGGAGGCGAAGATAATCACCTGTCGGAGCACGGGAAGACGGAAGCTTATCACAACGCCAGCACTGATACATGTCATATACGTCGTCGACGGTACCTTCGCTCAAGACGTCATCGTGTGCGTCCCGTTCGTGGTGCAGTTAATAGCGAGCGTGCGACGAGCATCAACAACATCGGAGCGCTTCACGAGGATCTTACGCCTCTTGCGCGTCGGAAAGTTCATCGGTGCATCGCTGACGATGCCCGAGATTCTGTTCATGAAAGTTTTTCGCGCGACGCCCTTGGTTGTGTTTATGAGTCAGACGATCCTTGCGTTTTTACTCCTGGTCCATTGTGTAGCCTGCGTATACATCCTTGTCGCGATAAAAGAGGGACTCGAGAATAGCTGGGTCGCACAGATCGACTTAGAGGTCGCTTCCGATACAAAACTCTACATTGGTGCGCTATATTTCGCAACGGCCACGATCACAACCGTGGGCTTTGGAGACGTGAGCGCCGGAGCGACCGCTGTTGAAAGAATCACGGTATCAATCGGTATGGTGATGGGAGCCTGCTTTTACGCGTATCTGGTCGGCTCAATGGCATCCAGCATCGAAAATCTATCTTTAAAGATTTCGAGACAAAGGAAGAGTCGTGTGCGTCTGACTCGCGTCCACGCATTTCTCGATCGCCTACACGCGCCTCGAATCACCCGAGCGCACGTCATGTCTTATGTCTCAGAGGTCGAGGTCCGAAAGACCTGCTTGCGCGAGAACGAAGAAATAATGATATCGCTACCGACAGACCTAAGAGAAGCTATGACTTTGCACATGCTTAGTCCGTCCGTTCGAAAGATTTTCGGACCCATGTCGAACGGGACGTGCGCTCGGATCGCTAGCGTGTTCGACATCGTCGTCGTCGACCCGGGCGAAGAAATTGAGGCTGGATTTTTCTACATCGTGACCGAAGGCGTCATCGCGGTCTCGCATCTCGACGGGCACAGGTTGAGCGCCGTTCTCACGGGCGCTTCCACCGACGCCTCGGCCGCTTACCTATCCTACTTTGGATTGGACGTGCTCATATCGGCGGAGAGGAGAGCCGATATTCGTGCTTCATCGCTCACCGTATGTGAGCTCTGGCGTGCGTCCGAGAATAGCGTTCGAACGCTATTGACGAATCACCCAAGTGTGCCTCAATTCATGCTCGAAAACTTGCGAGCGGTGCAAGAAGACGACTTCGCCGATTTGCTACAACGTCGCGTCGAGACGTTGGAGACGTTCGTTACTTCACTCAGACGACGACCGTGACTCACTCGCGACACCATTCCCATGCGCGCTCTCCGCACCGTCGATCGAGCGCCGGTGGCGCCTCGCGCGAGGTCTTCGTCGCGTCCGTCCTCGAGGAATCGACGCGCGGGCACGACGAAAGCCGCGACGGCGGCGATGGCGAGCGAGGACGGTCCACGCACGTGGGACGGCTCGACGCCGCCCGTGATCGTGAATAACGTTCCCGGAACGTGGGCGCACGACACCGTGAGCAGGCGCTTGCGAGAAGATATCCTAGCCCGTGTTTTTAGGGATAACGCGTCGGTGATCGAGGGAGAGGCGGAGATAAATCTTCGGCAGCTGGAGGATGAGCTCAGGACGGCGTCGACGAGCGTCATCAAACACATCGCGGATGACGGCGGCCCGGACTGCGAGACGTGGCGAGAGCTCTTAGAACCGTGGGTAGGAATATCTTGGCTCGACGCGCCGTGGTTGATCGTCGAGTTTTACTTCTACAGACGCATCCTGAGCGCCATCGGTTATTTCGACGAGAGCTCGCCGACGTTCTTGCACGACCCATTCGCAGTGGATAAGATGAACGGATTGCGAGCTGGGATGCCCGCGGCGAAGGCGCTGGCGAAGAAAGCAAATGCGTTCGCGAAACGGGCGAAGGGGCGCTCGGACCGAGCCGATCTCGCTGACGAGCTCAGACTGTTCGTCATGGTTGCGTTGTGGGGAAACAGGATGGACCTTTCAATATGGCCCGAGTCCGACGAAGGTGGGAATCGCGCCAGTGAGGCGTTCACTGAGGCGCTTCAGGCGGGAGAGAAGTATCTTCTCTGGGATGACAGCAAGGTTGTGGCCTCGGCACTCGCTGAGGGAATGCGAGACGTATCCATTGTCGTCGATAACGCCGGATTTGAGCTTACGTGCGACTTGGCTCTGGCTGACGCGCTGGTCGTGAGTGGAGTTGGGAGAGTTATTCTGCGCGTCAAGGCGCATCCCGTGTTCGTCTCGGATGCGATGGATAAGGACTGCAGAGACACTATCGATGCCATGATTGATAGCGCCGACGATGAAACTGCCGCAATGGGAAGGCGCTGGGCGTCACATCTAGCCTCCGGAAAGTGGGCAATCGTGCCAGATTTCGCGTGGTGCCAGCCGCAGCCGTTTTGGGCGCTCCCTAAGGACACACGAGATGAATTGAAATCGTCAGACTTAGTCGTAATCAAGGGAGACGCCAACTACCGGCGACTTCTGAATGATTGCTTGTGGGAACTGAGCACACCTTTCGCTGATGTCTCTTCTTATTTTCCCGCCCCGCTCTTGGCTCTTCGCTCACTCAAAGCCGAGCTCGGATGCGGTATTCCCATGGACCGTCTAGCGGCGGTGGAAAACGAAAAGGATTGGATGGTGACGGGAAAATACGGCGTGGTTCAATACAATGCTCGTCCGGCGAGACAATATCGCGTTTCGTCTCAGATTGACGGCTGCAAGACGTTCGCCGGTCGCGACCTCCCACCAGTTGAGCGGCTTTCTCTCAAGAAGGTTTTAGTAGCGCTTGCGAATGCGAGCGAGGAGCTCGCCGATGCGCTCGCAGTGGCTCCGATGCGTAGCTCGACACTTCTCGGGTCTGTGGGAGGCGCGAAAAACGCGTCTGGAGACTCGCAGCAGAAGCTTGATGTCGTTGCGAACGACATCTTCAAGCAACATCTCGCAGAGTGCGGTGGGGTTCGATATTACGCCAGCGAAGAAGAGGCGACGCCAGCTTGTTTAAATGAAAGTGGTAAGTTTGTCGTGTGCATCGACCCACTCGATGGTTCGAGGAATATCGCATGCAATGTTCCCGTGGGCTCCATCTTCGGCGTGTACCGCGTTCGCGAGGACGAGGATGCCGTGACGAACGCAACGCAGGCTGGATCGGAACAAGTAGCTGCGGGGTATGCGCATTACAGCGGCGCGACGACCCTAGTGCTCGCGTGTGGAGACGACGGGCCGGCGATCGAGTACACGCTTCACGAAGGAAATTTTGAAGTAGCGAACGCGCGAATGTCGTGCCCACCGAGAGGACAAGTGTACTCGCTCAACGACGCAAGATTCGATGATTGGCCTGAGGGTCTGAAGGAGTACGTTACCGATGTTCGAAACGGTCGCGGCGACACGAAGAAGCAATACTCAGCAAGATATATCTGCTCACTCGTCGGGGACTTCCATCGAACGTTGATTTACGGTGGCTGGGCCGGAAATCCGCGCCCGCATCTTCGCGTCGTGTACGAAGCTGCGCCGCTCGCTTTCGTCGCTCGCGCCGCCGGCGCGGCATCCTCGGACGGTCTCGTCGATGTGCTCACAAAGAAGCCCGCGGAACTGCACGAACGCTCACCTCTTTTCCTCGGCTCGACGGAGGACATCGCCGAACTCGTGCGTCGCGGAGACGTGCGACAAGACGATTCCAAAACGTACGCCGTGTAATGAATGCACTCTCAAAACGTCCGCTTCCACGCTTCGCGAACCGCCGCCGAGCGAAACGATCGCATGATGACCTCATCATCCTCACGATCGCGCCCACGCGCCGGCTCGAGTTCAAACGTCCCGTTCTTCGAGTAAAACGGAAGCAACGCACGCTCGCAGTGCACCGTCACCACCTCGGCGTCCATGCCCGCGGCTGTCCGCGCGTACTCAACGGCGCGCGAGATCAGCATCGATCCCAAACCCTTCCCTCGCGCCCTCTCCGCGACGATCACCGACTCCAAAGTCACGCACGTCGCGTCCTCGAACCCGCGTCCGCCGCGCGTCTCGATCGCGAGCGCGCATCCGACGCACTCGCCCGTTTCCTCGTCGACCAAAATCAACGGTTCGAGTCGCCTTCCTCCCACGGAAGTCGAAACGTCGCGCTCGAACAGGCGCGCGTCGCCGCGTCGCTCGGGCCAGCGCTCGAGCACGATCGCCCGCGCCCGCGCCCGCGCCTCAGGGGCGCACGTCGACGCCGAGCGCAGCGCGAACGTCGTCACCGCGTCAGTCTCTCACGCGCGCTTTTTCGCTCATCGTCGTCATGGCGCCGCGTCCGCGTCTGAACGTCAACGTGGGCGTGCTCGGACACGTTGATAGCGGGAAAACATCCCTCGCGCGAGCGATCAGCGAACACTTCTCCACGGCGTCGCTCGATCGAGCGCCACAGAGCGCGCAAAGGGGCATCACGCTCGATTTGGGCTTTTCATCCTTTCTCGCCGATTTCCCCGATGGGACGGCGCCGGAGACGTTGGAGGCGTACGACGGGGTGCAGTTTACCTTGGTTGATTGCCCGGGACACGCGAGTTTGATCAAGACGGTGCTGGGGGGGGCGAGCATCATCGATTTGATGATCTTAGTCGTGGACGCGAACAAGGGCGTGCAGACGCAGACGGCGGAGTGTCTCGTCGTGGGCGAGATCACGACGGATCGATTAGTGGTGGCGATCAATAAGATCGATGCGTTCGAGGAGAGCGTGCGAGACGAAAAGGTGGGGAAGCTCACGGCGAAGCTTGCGAATGTGTTCAGTAAGACGAAGTTTAAGGGGTGTGCAATGCTGCCGGTGAGCGCTAGGCCGGGCGGGGCGGATTCGCAGGCGTTAAACGATGGCGGACCCGCGCCGATTGGGATTGAAGCGCTGAAAGCGACGCTCATGGATGTTATACCGGAGGTGAAACGCAAGCGCGACGGCGGTGGGGCGTTTTTGTTCGCCGTCGATCACTGTTTTCCGGTGAAGGGTCAGGGCACGGTGCTCACGGGGACAACGCTTCGAGGCGGGATCAAGGTTGGGGACACGATCGAGATACCGCACCTGAGGTTGGAGAAGAAGATCAAATCAATGCAAATGTTTAAACGCCCAGTGGAATCGTGCGCAAGAGGAGATAGGCTCGGAATATGCGTCGCCGGTCTCGATGCGGATGTTCTCGAGCGCGGCCTGGTGTGCGAGCCAGGCTCGGTGCCGACATTCAACGCCGCCGTCGTAAGCGCGAATAAGATTCGATTTTTCAAGAGCGCGATCAAGTGCGGATCCAAGTTCCACGTCACGATCGGGCACACGACGGTGATGGCGACGGTGACGTTTTTCGGTGACGCTCCGAAGGATGGACAAGACGCCATGGCGGACGCCATGGCGAGCATATCCTTGGGAGAGAGCAAGTTCGACAAGTCCAAGGAGTACAAGTATTGCGCGGAGCTCTTGTCGGAGGTCGAGGCAAAAGAAGCGAGCGAATACGCCGGGGGGATCAATAACGTCTACGACGCGCCGGCGTTCGCGAGGTACGCGCTCTTGGAGTTTGAGCAACCGATCACCGTACCCACGGATGAACTGTACATTGCCTCTCGCTTCGACACCGACATTCACGCGAACACGTGCCGACTGGCGTTCCACGGCAAACTCCTTCAACACATGAACACCGAGAAGGACCCAAACGCATTTCGAGCTCTTCGCGTATTCAAGATGAAGTCCAGGGAGGGTTCCATTGAGCGCGTTCAGGACGCGCGCACTGTCATCGGCAAGGGAATGTTTAAAAAGGAATCAGATCTGACATCTTTCATAGGAATGAAGGTGTGGACGTCAAACAACGAGTGTGGTGTCATCGAGGGTGGATTTGGAAAGAGCGGTAAGTACAAGGTGTACTTCTCGAACGGCATCAAGGGTGAGGGCGACGGCAAGCTCGTGCTGCGCTTTAAGAAGTACGTCTTCGAACGAGACGCTCCGAAGATGCAGCAGATCGGTCTTTAGGTAGCGGATTAGATGCAAGTCAATATAGCGTATTCGTATTCTTTACACGTCATCTCCCTAACGCGCCAACCAAATTACCAACGCGCGAGCTGATGTTGGCCGCGATGGCTCGAGAGTCTGTCGACAAAGACACGGTGTCGCTCTTTCTCGCCACCTTTCGAAGCAATGAATTGATGCTCTTCCGAGCGTTGATGAGATCCGAAAGTAAATCGGCGAATGTTTGCCTCACCTCACCTTCGGTGTTGATGAGCACTTCCTCCATCTCAGCGCTCTCCGGAGAATCTGTCTGTGACGCGTGCTGGGAGTCCTCGCCGCCTGGGATCATTATCTGCGTCTCCGCCAGAAGGACGGCCAATCGATTGTCGCTCACGGCTAAGAGTTCGTTCGGATCACCTCCAGAGTGCCCATGCGGACCGTTCGTCTCCACAGAGAGTAATTTCTCGTACGTGCACTCCTGCACTCGAGCGCGCAGCGCGCTCACCTCTCGCATGACTTCACGTAGCGAGGCCGCGCGTTCTTCGGCCGATATGATATTCGTCTGCTCATTCTTATCTAAGCTCGCCTCTTCGAGCTGCCGACGGAGCGAACGAATCTCTTTACTTAACACCTTTCGTCCTTTGAGCGAAGTCGCCTCGACCTCGTTCAACTTGTCCTGCGCTGCCGTCGCCGCTGCGCGAGCGTCTTTTAAACACTCTTTCGTCGTCGCGAGCTCTTCACTGAGCGCCTGGACCTCCTCACGTGCCTTTTCGAGCTCGTGGACTATCTCCGTGGTAGATTTTATCGCGACCTGATCGATCCGTGCGTCGTTCCCTTCGATTTCCGTCGCGCGTGCCTTAAGAGGACTCGGCGTCGCACTCTCCGGCGTTGGCATCTCAACCTCTGGCGTCCACTGCTCCCCAACACCGTTGACACTCGGACTCTCACGCGTCCGCGTCGGGGTCGCCAAACCGTCTACGTCAACGCTCACCCCGTCTCCATCGTCGCCCGCCAGCGCTCGCCTTAACGCCCGCTCCGCCGCCCCCACCCGCGCGAACCGACGCAAAGCTTCGCTCCGAGCGCACTGCTCGTTCGCCAAAACGCTCCACAACCAACTTTCCAACGCCCGTCTACGCTCCTCCACTCTCTGTTCGTCCGCGTTCACGCGTCCAAACCTTTTCCGCGGCGGCGCCTCGGGCGCGCACCCGCGTCCGCACTCCGCATCCAGATCTTCCTTCAACGCGATGAACTCTCGATACCGTCGTCGCGTCGTGCGCTCGGCGGTGACCATAGCGTTCGCGTTCGCGTTCGTCGGCGCGTCGGCGCCGTCGCGCGCGCCTTGAACGACGCACGCGACGGCGTAGTAGACGCACTCCCGGTTCGGTTTCGTCGGGTCCGGCGCTCGTCTCGCGCGCGGAATCGTGAGCCAAAATTCTCTCGACGACGTCGACGACGTCATCGTGGTCTCCGCGTGCGTCTCGCGCGCCGTCGAACCCGCGCGCGCGAACGCCGCGCGTCGTAACCTGAAGTTGGTCGAGATTCGTAACGAACTCCAAAGCCGCCTCATTCCTCGTCGCTCAGCGTCGCACGACGCGCGCGAGCATGCGAGCGCGCGCGAGCGCGGGTGCGCATACACGCCCGAGCGTATCGACGCGGCGGCGGACGCGACAGCGCGCGCGGTCGTCGTGCACGGGCGTGGATTTCGCCGATGACGACCGAAAGGCCTACGGTGAGTGGGGCGCCGACGGGCTGCGACAGTGCTCGTCCACGCAGGCGGCGATGGCGGGCGAGTGGGAAGACGCCTGTCGCGACGCGTGGTGGCGACGGGGGGTCCGGAGCGAGACGAAGTTGGCGCGGTTGATCATACTCGGTTCGAGGCACCGCCGAGACGTCGTAGGAGAGGTGTTTCGAGACGCGAACGCGATCGACGCGATGTGCGAGACGCTCGAGCGGTTGGTACCCGGCGTGAGCCCAGGAGCGGTATTTCATAAGTGCCCAGAAGCTGGGGTGGTCATGGTTGACGCGTTGAGGGCGCAGAGACAGTTGGTCATGGTCCGCACGGCATTAGCGGCGATGACGACGCTGGACATGGCGCGCGTTATAGATGGCGCGCCTCAACTTCTGGTCGTGGGTGACCTGAGTGGCGTCGAGCGGGCGCTGGAATCGCTCGCAGAGGCGTTGGGCGTGTCACCAGACGATGCGCGTTTACGGGAAACTATCGAATCCAGCCCCGACGCGCTCTTTCTTACGCGTGAGGAAATATCCATCGCTGCGGAGGATCTGCTCGCGCTGAATGATAGTTTGCATCATCCGACGCTCGCGGATTTCGTCGCTGCGCACGCGGAGGCCCTCGTATTCCCGCATATGAGATGCTCGTTGAAGCATACTCTCGAGCTGAGGCGTGGAAGATGAATGTAATGATTTGTAGTTGCAAAGAACTGACAGGATGAATGAGTGGGTTCACAGGATTAGGACACATCAGTCGTGTGTAAAGTAAAAGTACTCGATAGTCATGCAATCATTGGTGCCGTGCGCATTTCGTTGCGTCGCGTGACGCACGCTTGCTTGAAGCTCGGATTGAGACAATTTTTGCAATAGCCGCACTTTTCTCCTCGCCTGATTGAAGGGAATAGCTTCCTTCTTTTACGATTCGGATCGTTGGGAACGCCTGCGTACACTCGCTTGAGAGCGGGTGACATCTTCGGCTTGCCCTGGCCTTTGAACAACTGCTGGAACTCTTTGAGCAACTTGTGCTCTACAGAGTCTTCTGGGGCCGTGGCGGCGAGTTTTGCCAGTTGTTGACTCTGTGTGATGACTGGCGAAAGCACCTGCGATTGCGGCAACAACACTAACGCACCTCCAAGCGGTCTTCCATTTTTTGAGAGCGGAGCGGGCTCTGGCTCAAGAGGTCGCTCAAGCGGCTGAGGAAAGAACGGACACAGCCACCTAGGGAGTGGCCCCGGCTGCTTCGTCACTCTGTTCCAACTTCGAACGCAAATTCTTTGACTCGCGAAAGCGGCGGTCACCTGCGCTCGACTCATACCGCGAGTGATACTTCCGATCGACGTTCCGACAAGAACTCTGACCCGTCTGCACTTTACAAGAGCACCTTTGAGTATTTTTAAAGGAACTACGGATGATTTCTCGTCGAGAAATACCTCGTTCGTCTGAAAGTATGTGCCATGGAGTGGAAACTTGTTCCCCATCGAGCTGGCACAGGGTGTGAGTATGGCCACCGCGATCTTTTCTTTCGTGATTTCGTCGATCGACGTCGCATTCGCATCGATTGGAACAGCGATGCAGCCTTTGGCCCCTTCCTCTCCGGAAAGAGCCTCGATCAAATCCACGGGGAGTAGATTTGTAGGCACCATCCAACCGACTGTCTCTGAGCGCACCTTACTCGCCTTGACCACTGTCTCACTGAGCTCCATCCCAGTGATATCATCGAGTGTGGCCTCGTAATCTTGCGCTGCCATGCGAATCATGTCGTCGAGTTCAGCTTCGATGTTCTTTGCCAGAGCATCTTCACCAGATGTCAGGTTGAGTTCGACTCGACGCGCTTCCGTGATGTAGTTGAACGCTCTTGCCGCATCAGGATGAGGGTTCTTATCGGGGTGAACCGCCCGCGAGAGCCGTATATAAGCCATTTGAATCTCTTCTCTTGCCGTTGAAGCGCTCAAAAGTAACACGTTCGTCGCAAGCCGACCAGGTGGTCTGCCGTGTCGATCCCACAGCATGCCTGCAGAAATGACGGCTCGAAGCACGTGCACCGAACTCGTGGCGCTGTTACTAATCGTACTCGGTACCGTATGGGGTGGCCGATGATCGTTAACGATGTCTTCAATATCTTCCGATGCCGCTCGCATCGGCGCAACGGGTTTCTGTGGCTGTAGCGAAGCCAGACCGGTGTGTCCATCTGGTCGATCGATGCACCTGCCTCCTTGCTTAGCGTATTCGCAAATGTCCCGGAGCGGACACGCGCCACAATTCGGCAAACGCTTACCACAAAATACTTTTCCGAGTGTAATCATGTGGTAGTGTAGCTCGTAAAGCATATCAATCCCGAACGAGTTCAGTCGCTTCCGCAAGAAAGTGTACACCGCAGGTTCAGGTGCGTACTGAGCAAGCTCTTCAAGCGCAGTTTCGCTCTCAAGTGGGACCCACCCAAGACGCGCCATGATGCGCCCTACATTCACGTCCACAGGGAAATCTGTTCTGTGTAATGCAAGCAACAACACGCACGACGTCGTTTTGACTCCCATGCCGTCGAGAGCGAGGAGATACTCGCGAGCCTCGTCTGTTGGCGCCTCTCGAAGAAATTCAAGTGAAAGGCATCCGCGTTGCGCCATGACTCGTTTCAGTATCATTTTGATTCGGCGCGCAAGCATCCAATGCATACCTCTGCATCGAATACACTTAACGATATCGACGAGAGGAGCGTCTAAAACTGCGTACCAGTCCACTTGGTCCATAGTCAACTTGCTTCGCGGTGGATCCGGTCTGGCGAGAGCTTCCTTTACAGCGCTTGAAACCTCCTTCGACTTGCTTTTTGGTTTAACCGCCGAGAATTTTTCCGGCTTCTTCACCACTCGCTTCACTCTTGGTGGCGTGTCGAACGGCTGATGCGTCGCCGTATCGTTCGAGTCGGTTTCATCATCGTTCGTTTTTGCATCATCAAGCCCGATCGGCGTCCGCATCAGCCGGGCTTCTGCCGATCGTATTCTATCAAACATTTCGACGACAATCGTATGGATGTAAACTCGCGTCTCGTGTTCCGTTTCAGTCGAGGCATTGCAAGGAAATCTGGCTGCCAAGTTCATGAAAGCTGTGCTCGATAGCACGTCACTGACGTTTTGTGTGAGATTTGCGCCGATGACGCTGTCGAGGATTGACCCTCCCCACGATTGGCGATGGAGCACGCGATTTCCAAGTGCCGAGCGAGCTCGCTTAAGGAAGTCGCCAATCTTTGTCGACCAACTATTGCGCTCGTCCGAGCCGTACACGATCATATCTAAATTTTTGCCTTTCCAAACTCGCGCCCGTTTCTTGCGAGACGGGCTGGCTGGTGAGAGCAAATCAACCCACGCGGGATCGAGCCATGGCAGCGAAAACGTCTCCTTTGTCGGCTTAGGCGCCGGTGGTGTCTGAGATCCATCGCGTGGCGTCGCGGCGTCGCCTGCTTTTGGTTGAATCGTACTCCATAGACCCATGACAAAATGCTGCACCGGCAAAAGCTCAAGTGGCAGAACGGGAAACGGCTCGAGCTCGAAAGTGGGTATCGACGTCTTCTCCGCCGTGTCTCTCTCACTTTTGTTTTCATCCTGGAATGTCGGTGAGATTTCCGTTCCACACGACGCGTCTTCGTCTTCTTCCTCGCCGATCTTCCCCGATCGCTCGCGCGAGACGTCGCCAGCGTGACTCGGACATTGCTCCAAGAATCGACGCATGTTCGACGCCGTCCACTCATCGATCAATCGCATGGCCGTAGTGAACGGTCGACCGTCCTTTGAAAACTCACGCTTGAATTCGATCTCACGAGCGAACACCGCCGGCGCGAGCTCCTTCACCTTGAGCATCCACAGCACGAACGCGTCTCTCTTCGGCGGCGTCTCGGACGCGTCCTCGGTCGTCGCTCTCGGCTCGTCGCCGGCAAACTCGAGCGGATGATTTTCCCAAAATTCTTCCCAAAGCGCGCGAACCGCCCGCACTCGACTCTGAATCTTCTCCGGTCTCGGTCTCGTTCGCTTCGACCGCCGCGCGTCCGTGACGACCGTCACCCCCGGTCCGTCCAACCACTTCGCCCGCACCGGCGGCGCGCTCCGCAGCGCCCCCGAGGTCACCGCCCGCGCGTCCCTCCCAGCCTTACCGCTCG
>NC_014430.2:187709-209316 GCF_000214015.3 Ostreococcus tauri | reverse complement strand
GAGGCGTCTACAGTACGACGACGTCCCGACACCCACGGGCGCCGCGCGCGCGGCGGACGCGACACGCGCGCGCGGACGACGACGGGCGATGTCCAACGCGCGCGCGCGCGCGAGCGGGACGGTGCGTCGCGCGATCGTGACGCGCGAGGGAATTTATGGGCGACGCGTCGCGACGCCCGAGTTCGCGGGCGACGCGCGCGGGCGAACGCATCGGACGTGGATGGGAGACGACGCGCGCGCGCGGGCGACGGGGGCGCGCGCGAGAGAGATTGGGCGCGCGCGATGGGCGACGCGGCGCGGGCGAGGGACGCCGCCGCGTTCGATCGATGGTGGATTTTTCCGTCGCCGATGGCCGAGCGAGGGGTCGATGGAGGACGCGCGGCCCGTCCGAGACGCGCCACGTTCGCGATGTGGGCGATCGGAACGGATGACTGACGACGACGACGCGCGGGGAGGCGCAGGTGAAATGGTTCAATTGTACGCGTGGGTTCGGGTACATCACACCCAGTGATGGCTCGGAAGACGTCTTCGTGCATCAGAGCGCGCTCACGATGGATGGTTTCAGGAGCTGTTGGGAGGTGCGACACGAAGCGGCGCACTCGAAGCGGCGCGGGCTCGGGGTGCCGGAAGAGAATTTCGGAAAATCATTTTTCTCTGGGCGCGCTGCAAAACGAGACTGACGAGCGATGCGGGCGCGTAAATAGGGAGATGAGGTCGAGTTTGAAGTGGAAGAGGTCGAGGGACGGATGAAGGCGGCGAACGTCACCGGTCCGGGCGGCGCGCCCCTTAAACACACGCCAACGTCCAAGTATCGGCGGGTGCGTAAACAGGGAAGCGCCCCTGATGGAGAAAACGGCAAGGTAAAGGAGGACGTGTAATGTATGTAAACAAGTAAGAACGGCTCCAAACGTGCGTTTTACCCGCGAGCGACGTTCGAGTGATACTGTAGATGAGTGAGAGACGTGTTGTAATTCAGTTGCACTTGAAGCGAATCTTTCCGTCGAATACGTGTCATGTGTTTATGGGCTAAAGGACATCGCCGTGAGCGTGATCGAGGGATCTCTAATCAACAAACGGGTGATATTAATGCGCTCGACGCGGGGAAAACGGTTCGCCCAAGCGAACGGACGAGGGTTTCCAGTTGAGGCTTTACGCGCTGCCGGTGGCGTCGCGAACCCAGAAGTACGTGCCCGGGGAGCCGAGCTCGTCGTTGAAAACGGAGCCGATGAATCGAGAGGAAACGACCATCGGGCACGTCTTGGCAAGAGCGTCTTGTAAGGCGGCCGGATCCGCCGGAATTTTCTCTAAATCGATCACCGTGTACGCGATGCCGTCGCGGGAGGTGTTGATTTGTTGGAGGATGTTGCACCCCTGCGTACCGAGGAAAGTAGTGATTTCACCGAGCGCACCGGCCTCATTCTTGTTCACGATGCACAAACGCGCGCCGGAAGAGTTCTTGTGCGGCGGCAAAATGGTCGTCGGGAAGTTGACGGAGTTACGGATGGTCCCGGTTTCCAGGAAGTCCATCATGGTTTCAGCCGCCATGGCGGCGGAGTTCTCCTCAGCCTCCTCCGTGGATGCGCCCAAGTGCGGGAGCACGATGTGACGCGGGTGGCCCATGAGATCTGGATCGGAAAAATCGGACACATACTTACCGGTGAGCTTACCGGAGTCGTAAGCCGCACGCACGGCAGAGCCGTCAATAATTTCACCGCGGGCAAAGTTGAGTAAGTGAACGCCCGGCTTGCACTTTGAGAGCGCACGCGCGTCGATCAAGTGGTGGGTGACACCCTTGATGTACGGAACGTGGATGGTGATGTAGTCGGACTTCTCGAAAAGTTCGTCCAAGTCATCCGCCCGCGACATCTTGTCGCCCGGCAAACGCCAGGCGGCCTCGAGCGAGAGCACTGGGTCGTAACCGACGACCTTCATGCCAAGACCGAGCGCGGCATTGACAACACTGTCGGTTGGCGGGAAACGCGCGGAAATTGGTCAGTAAATCGCGTCGCAAAACATGGTCATAGGTAACGTCCACTCGGCATTCAACCGAGCCAAGTCAGCCACTCAAAGGTCAGTTTAAGAATGGATATGCCTCAATTTTGTGGTATCAGCGACGCGCGCCGACGATGACCGTCAACAGTGCGTCGTCAAACATCTAATTGAGAATCATCATTCCTTTGAAAGCGCTCCGAGCGAAGCGAGACGCGGTTTCTCGAGACGCGCGCGTCGCCGCGTAGAATCGACGTCAGCGTTCTAATCACGCACCGAGAACCGATCGCACCCAGACCAATCACACCGAGCGTCTTGCCCTCGATCTCCATGCCACCGAACATGGCCTTGTCCTTTTCGATGCGAGAGCTAATCTTCGCGTAGTCGCCGTTTTCTTCGACGTTGATCACCTCGTTCACGTGTCTGTTACCCTCGAGGATCCCGCGGCTCGCTAAGAGCAAAGAGCACACGACCAACTCTTTCACCGCGTTCGCGTTGGCCCCGGGGGTGTTAAACACCGGGATTCCCCGTTCGCTCATCTCCTTGGTCGGAATGTTATTCGTCCCGGCGCCGCATCGCACGATGCCTCTCACCGTCGGTCCAACCTCGCTCACCTGCAGCTTATGACTTCGCAGCATGATCGCCATCGGATCACCCGGCAACGCACCGTCGTCTCCGCTCACCGCGTACTTTCCCGGCGGGAACTTCCCCAAGCCCACCGGGCTGATCGCGTTGAACGTCTTCACGTTGAACGACGCGCCGTTGTACGACCCCGCGCCCGCGCTCGCGCTCGCGCCGCCACCGCTCGCGCCCTTACGACTCTTCGCCAGCTTGAGCGCCTTCTCCAGGAACTCGATCTCGTCGTCCGTCGCGTCGCTCGCCCGGGTAACCACCGCGCGCGGGCGTCGCGCCGCCGGGACGCGGGCGTGCACGCGTCCACGCGTCGCGTGCGCGCGCGCGCGCGGGGCGCGAACGGCGACGTGCGTGGAGAGCATGGTGCGACGTCGATCGCGCGCGCGAACGACGCGTGCGGGCGCGGCGACGGGGGACGCGCGCGAGGGCGAGTGGGGGGCGCGCGGGATCGGGTGTCGAGCCCTAGACGCGGGTGTTTCGAGGGGGTGTTCGTGAGTGATGACTCGTCGATGTATCCAGCGTGGACAGCGTGGACGCGCGGGCGACGCGGACGAGACGCGCGGGCGGACGCGCGGGCGTGATCTCGTCGTTCGTTCGCTCTACATCTAGTCGATCGATTCGTGATCGCGCTACCACTCGCGAAGGAGGGTGAAATCGTCGTCGGCGAGCGGCTGGGCGTTCGCGACGCCGACGTCGCGAAGGAGCGCGGCGCCCTCCGCTCTGAGGTCGGCGGCGTACGGGACGTAGGGAAGGCGGAACACGGGCTTGGCGACGCCAAGCATGGCGGTGGCGGTGTTGACGCCGATGGGATTCGGTTCGCGGAAGAGCCATCCCATGAGCGGGAGGAGTCGATCGCGAAGCTCGGGGTTCGGGCCGTCGAACAAGAGCTCGCGCATGAGCTCCGGAACGAGATTCGACGTGACGGAGATCACCCCGACCGCACCAGCCTCGTAGCGCGCCTCGTGAACCTCGTCATCGTTTCCGGTCCAGCATGTCACGCCCTTGTCGGTGTATCCCTTGATTCGCACGTTCCCTTCGCATTCCTTCACCCCGGCGAAGTTCTTGTGCTTCGCCAGCTCGAACATCACCTCCGGAGCTATGTCCTGACTCGTTCTCGCCGGTACATTGTACACGATCGCCGGTCCGAGGTCCATCACCGCCCCAAAGTGTTCGATCAGCCCTCTTCTCGACGTCTTCCCGTAGTACGGATTGATCTGTAAGCTCGCGTCCATCCCGACCGCGAACCCTTGGCTCGTCGCGTGCACCGCCTCGCGCGTCGAGTTACTCCCGGTGTTCCCGATCACCAGCACCCGATCTCCATATTTCTGCGCCGTGTGTGCGATCAGCATCACATGTTCATCCCACGACATCAACTGTCCCTCCCCCGTCGTCCCACCGACGATCAAACCCTCGACGCCGCCCTCGATCTGCGCCTCGACGAGCGCGTCGTACGCGTACAAATCAACCTTCCCGCTCGTCAAGTACGGCGTCTTGATCGCCGTTATCAACCGCTTCGTTCTCAGAACGTCCACCGGGCATCCTTGTTCGGGGCATCCCCAGTCTCCGGCCGCGCTCACGATCGAGCGCGGCGTCGTGAGCGATGCGGCGTCGAACGGTTTGTGTTTTGAAAACATTCGTGACGCGTTCGAACGCGGTTCGCTCGCTCGTGAGCGCGCGGCGCGGTCGTTGAAGCGGACACGCGACGCGCGATGTGCGCGCACGCATCGCGCGTCGACGAGCGCGCGGGACATGACGTGAAGCGGCGCGAACTGAGGGATGCAAAGGGCACCGGCGGTGGAGCAAGACCTAGGAAGCGAGGCGAGACGCGGACGGCGAGAAGGGACGAATCACGACGCGTCGACGACGGCCAAAGCGATAGAGAGGTACTGGTATACATTTTACATGCGTTATGAAAGAGCCGGGGCGATCAGAAGAGTTCGCGCGGGTTGGTGAGGTCTCTTCTCGGCTCGACGGCTGCCTCGCGCGGAGTCGTCGCGACTCCAGTCGGAGTCGGCGAGTCGCGTCTTCGGTGCTGGTGACGAAGGGGCGCCGCGGGCGTCTTCGGTCGAGTCGACATCTTCAACGGTGGTGTGATGAGAGATGTGACGTCCACCGGCGACGCGCGCTCGTGCGCGCGAGGTGTCGCGCACTCCGCGTCGTCGCTCCGCGAAGCGGCATCCGAGAGCTGGCTCTCCCACTCCGCCGGAGCGCTCTCACTCGAGCTCGTCGAGCGGCTCGATCGATGTGCGCGAGCGCGTCGGAGCAAATCATCGATGTACGCCGAATCTCTCGCCCACTTTGACGGCGATGAGACTCTCACGCGCGGCGATCTCGACGTCGAGGGCGGCGACGCGGAGAACTCAAGCGGCCCGCCGGGAGATATTTCAACCTTTTCAAACAGTGAAGCCAGCGCGCGCTCCTCACCCTCTCCCGACATCACCTTCCGCACCGGCGTCTCGGCGCCATCATCCGAAATGCGCCGCAATCGCCACAATCGCCCCGCGCTGCTCGATAGGACGTACGGAGCGTCTGAAAAACCTTCATCTTCGTCTGAAAAATCAAACACCCCGCTCGGCGACCGCGTCGTCGTCATCGCCGTCGAGCTCCCCGCGAGCCAATACCCCCCCCGCGCGCTCGCCGCTCGAACGCCCGCGCCCATTTCCCTCGTCTGTCCACCGTTCTCTCCCACGCGCGCGAGTCGCTCCACGAGCGCCGCTCTCTCTCCCGCCGCCGCCGCGTCGCGCCGCCGCGCGACCGCCGCCCCGTCGCGTGACATCCCATCCCATCCCCCCCCACGGCGTCCTCCACCGCGCCCATCGCTCGCCATCATCACCGCCTCGCCCTCCATCGTCTCCACGCCTCCTCCAAGCCGCCGTCGACGTCGAACGCTCGATGGTGTTGTTTCTCGAATTTGAACGTGATGGTGAATGTAAATGTGAATGTACCGGTAAATGTGATTTTCGTCTTCACGCCCCCCGATTCGCGCGCGCGCGCCGCCGTCGCGACGTCCCGGACGCGCCGCCGCGCGCGCGCGCGGCGAGCGACCGCGCGCGAGTCTCTCGCGGTCGATGTCGCCCCCGCGCGCGTTCGAGTCGCATCACGCACGAGTCATGACCCAACGCCGTATCGTCGAGTCAATGACTCAAGAACATGTGACTCGCGTCCATCCGGAGACCGCGCTTCGCGCGCGCGCGCATCGGCGCCAGCGCGCGACGCGAGCGACGAGGGACGGGCGCGACGCGTCCGGAACGCCGAGCGGTCGCGCTCGAGCGCGCGCGCGCGGCGAGCGAACGCGCGGCGGCGGGAGACGGTGGAAAAAACGCGCGGACGAGAGATCGCGCCGGCGGTGAACGATGGGCGCGGCGACGTCTCCGGACGCCGTGCGGGCGCAGCGCGAGCGCGCGAAGCGCGCGTTGGAATCGCTGAAACACACCGGCGCGCTCGCGCGTCAAGGGTCGCTCAGTGGGAGCGAGAGGAGCGATCAGTGCTTTGATTGGAGCCGAGGGTCGTGCGCGCGCGGGGAGAGTTGTCGATTCGCGCACGATGGGACTCCGGGAGGGAACGTGAACGCCAGCGGTGGGCGAACTGGGTCGCCGCATCGCGTTGCCGCCGGAGTGTGCTTCGATCACGCGAAGGGGACGTGTAAACGGGGAGATCAGTGTCGGTTCTCTCACGACGTGGCGGCGGTGGCGGCGTTCGCGAAGATCGCGTCGGCGAGCGGGTCGCCGACGTCTTCGCCGACGAACGGGAGGGTGGGGACGGTAAACATTCCAAAGCCGTTGCCGATAGCGGGCGCTTTGAGCGCGGCATTGCGACCGATGGTCAAGGCGGAGCCCGCGCCGGCTCCGGCGCCGATCGTGCAGCGAAGTGGAGCTATAGACTACGCCTCGGCGGCCAAGGCTGGGGTTGTTGGCGCGGCGGAGGGTTCGTTCGCGGCTGCGCTCGTGGGAAAGAAGATGCCGAGCGGGGATAACGTCGCGACGGCGGGCGTGCCCACGGCTTCACCGCCGCCGCCGGCGGTGGAAAAGCATCCGGCGCTCACCGCGAGCGGGGCCTCCGTGCCCGCGCCTCGGTTTCCAGCCCCCAACGGCGGCGTCACGGCGGGAGTGCCCGCGGTGCCGGTGATGGGTGACGCGAATGGCCTTCCGAAGCCTTCGTACCAATTCGGTACCGGTTCGATGGTAGCTGGTGATTACGCCACCGAAGATAGGGCAGGTCAGGGCGCCAACGGTTCTAGCTTGGGCAGCAGGTCGGCGCCGAAACAATACCCCAAGCCCGAGTTCGCGTTCGGATCTGGTGCGACTGGGACTCCGTTAGAGACCAACGCGGTTCCAGTTGCGAACGAGAGCTTCGTTCCACCTGTGCCGGCGGGTCCGCCGCCAGAGGCGAACCAGCGACCGCAGGCGACGCCAGGCTTTGGTTTTGGGCAACCCGGCTTCGGGCTTGCGCAACCAGAGAAAGCGGCACCGCATGCGAACTTTTGGGGCGGGCACGCGCAATCACCTACGAACGGTGTAGTCGTGCAAAACGGTGCTGGAGCGGACGGGAGCTCCCAGCTTGGGTCGGAGTGGGATATGAGCGGAATGGGTATGGAAGGTCTCGTCGAAGACTATAGCAAGCTTGGAACGTACGACGCTCTCGGGGGCAACTCTCCGTTCTCGGTTGGTCTGGGCTACTCGCTCTTTTCGCCGGCCGTTTCGCAACAGCAAGACGGCGCGGGCTACCAACAGCAGGGACAGTCGCAACCGGCCTCCAACCTCTGGGGGAGCTCGAGCTCGTTCAGCGGAGCCGGTTGGTGAGCCTCACGAGAAGATTCCAGGCGAACACTCGAGCGACGTCGCTGACGAGTCGAGATTTGAAATGATGACTATTACGACATCGATTTAAACCCACGCTTTCGACCCTCAAGGCGATGAGAACCGCCTCGTGTGTGACACACAGTGTGTCGCCGTCGTCCCTCCGCCGCCCGCGCGCGCTCTCGTCTCCACACGCCGACGCCGACGCGTCGCGCGTCTGACGTGCACGACCACGCGTCGTGGTCACCACCATGTCCGCATCGACCGCCGCGCGCGGTGTCGCAGCGCCGCGCGCGCGCGCGTCGTTGGCGAATTCACTCGCGCCGCCGAAGCTCGCTCGCGCTCACGCACGGGCGTCGCCGCGCGTCGCGCGCGCGGTGACCTCATCGAGCGACGGCGCGGACGGCGCGTCGTCATCGTCGCCGTCCCCGCGTAGGGTCGCTCGTAGGGTGCCGCGCGGAGACGGGGACGGGGCGAAGGCGAGCGCGAGCGGTAGCGAAGCAAAGGCGAGCGCGCCGAAAGTACGAAAGGTCCGAAAGCTCTCGGCCGCAGTGAAAGAGGGGGCGAAATCGAGGCAGGTGATCAGCGCAGATCGAAGAGAGCGCGAGGCGGCGGCGTTGGAGCGGTTTTTAGTGGCGCAGTCAAAGTTGTTTGCGAGCTCGAGCGTTGTCGGGACGGCGGATGAACTCATCGAGACGGCGCTGAGGGAAGAGACGTCGACGAAGGATGGCGGTGAATCCGCCGGCGAGCGTCTGAAGAGGTTGTTCAAAGAACGGAGAGAGCGCGGGATGGGAATGGTGCGGGACAGGTTCAACGACGGCGGCGCGGTGAAGGATGAGTACTCCGACGCCTCGTTCGGCGCCGATAGCGAAGAGTACGTGGAGGAAATGTTAGAAAGCGCGGCCGAGGTCGAGGAACAAAATAAGCGTTTACGCGAGGGATATTCCGAGTCTGAGTTTGGCGTCAGTAATTCTATCGATCCGTTCAAACTCGTCGCCGGGGAGTTTGTGGTGCATCGCAAGTACGGCATCGGCCAGTACCTCGGTCTGAAGGTTCTCCCCGTGGATCAACCGAACGGTGATACCAAGAACAAGCCGTTTCTGTTCTTGAAGTACCAAGACGCCACGGCTAAGATTAGCCCAGAGGCCTCTCGTCGCTTGTTGTATCGGTTCTGCTCACCAGGAGCGCTGGTGAAGCCGCCCAAGCTGAACAAACTGAAAGACAGCACGACGTGGGACTTGAGAGAGAAGAAAACCGAGGCAACGATCCGGCGATTGGTCGTGAACCAGATGGTTATCTACTTACAACGATTACAAACGATTCGAAACCCTTATGAACTTCCTCCCGCGGAAAGCGTCGAGGCGTTTGATAAGTCGTTTCCATACAAGCTCACCCCGGATCAAGTGCGAGCCGTGGAGGATATCACCATAGATTTGTCCCGTGATGCCCCGATGGACCGCTTAGTCATAGGCGACGTCGGTTTTGGGAAGACGGAGGTGGCGATGCGTGCGATCTTTCACGTCGCAAGCTCTGGAGGGGGAGTTTTCATGATGGCTCCGACAACGGTGCTGGCAAAGCAGCACGCGGCAAATCTCGCCGCACGTTTCCGCCCTCTCGGCATCAACGTCGAACTCGTCACCAGACACGTCGTCAAATCTAGGCATACAGAAATTTTCGAGAAGTTCAAGGAAGGAACGGTGCAGATCATCGTTGGCACGCACAAACTCGTAAATTTGGACTCGGAGTATTACAGGAAACTCAAGCTGCTCGTCATTGATGAGGAACAAAGATTCGGCGTTAAGCACAAGGATCAAATCAGCGCACTGAAAGCCGAGGTGGACGTTCTCACGCTTTCAGCGACGCCAATTCCGCGGACGTTGCACATGGCTATGTCTGGCTTCCGCGACGCATCGCTCGTGCAAACTCCGCCGCCGGAGCGTCGACCGATAAACACCATCTTGGCACCACAAAACGACGCCGACATCACCAGAGCAATCGAGCACGAACTCAACAGAAACGGTCAAGTATACTACATCGTTCCGAGAGTCAGTATGATGAAGGAGGCAAGCGAACGGTTGAATCGACTGTTCCCCGAGCTGCGAATCATGACGTGCCACGGACAAATGGATGGCGACCAGATTGATGACGCCATGGAAGCGTTCTCAAGCGGCACCGCGGACGTCCTCATTGCTACGACCATCGTCGAATCTGGCTTGGACATTCCGAACTGCAACACGATCATCATCGAGAACGTCCAGTTCTTTGGTTTGGCGACGCTGTATCAGCTCCGTGGCCGCGTCGGCCGCGCCGGTCGTCAAGCGTATGCGTACATGTTTTACTCATCTGATGAGAGCGAGCTCACACCAGCAGCGCAAGAGCGCCTGGCCGCTCTTGAGGAGTGCTGCGGGCTCGGAGAGGGTTTTCGTCTGTCCGAGAGAGACATGGGTATTCGGGGTGTCGGTACCATGTTTGGCGAAAAGCAAAGCGGCGACGTCGATAATGTCGGAGCCGATCTTTACTTGGAGCTCTTATACAAGCAGCTGCAGCGTATCGACAATCTACGGATCAAAACCATAGCGGCAAGTGACGTGCGCGTGGAGACTGCAGGATATGAGTTCGGCATCACCCCGTTCTACATCGCGACCACGCAGGCGAATGATGAAGTCAAGGCGGCGATCGATTCGATCACGGTGCACGAACACATACACGCAATGTTGAAGCTATTGCAGGATACCTTTGGTGAGCCAGATGAGTTCAGTCTTTCGTGCTTGTTTGCCAGAGAAATGCAAATACTCGCGGGTGATCTCGGGATCAAGGCGATCCTGTTGGACTATCCAAAGGATCCTCCAATCATTGATTTGATCACGGATGCTTCGCTCATGGTAAAGGAACTCCTCGTCGAAGGCACAAACGGTGCTTACGACGTCAAAATAATGGATAACGGTATTCGATTCAAGACGATGACAGACATGACGATGCACGGTAAGGTGATGTACGTCGTCAGCATCCTCCGCCAAATCACGAGCTCGATTCCTTCGTTTGTGAAATACCTCTAAGCTCGCCACTCATTTTAGCTTTTCATTCTTTTCATTCTACACATGAAGTTTACTCGTTGCGTTTCTATAATTCTGTCATCCGCTCAATAAATCACTTCTTCTTCGATGAGCGTAAACGTTTTCGCATGTCGTTGATCGGTGCGCTCGGTTGCGCTTGCTTACCGCCCGCCTGCGCCACAGAGAAACCGCGTTTTCCATCCTTGGCAATGCTTCCATATGAAAGTAGCCGTCCGAACGCCGCATCGATCGCCTTGAAAGGGTATCGTCGGAACACCTTCGAGCACGCAACGGCATCGACGTACGCGCCCACTCGCTGCTTGCGTATCCATTCGAGTACTCGTAAATCGATATCTTCGTCGACGATCGGACTGTCCAAGGCAGCGTTTGGGATTCGAGGTTGGGACAAGCTGACGACGAGCTCAGGAGATACCAACGGCGCTTTCGCGATTTCATCACTCTTCACAATTGGCGTGGATGGAGTTTGATCCAGCAAGGAAGACGTTTGTGAGGATCCTGGATTACTTTTAGCGCCTCCGCTGTCCGTGTCCAGCGCTGGATCGAGAACCGATCGCACGCGTAAAGACAATCCGTGATACTCAGTCTCCACCTTACCCACGCTCATGCTGAACGGATTTTTGCGCCAATCCGATTCGCCCGAAGTACACGCCGCTCGGAAAAACGGCGGCTCGTAATCTGGCGGCGTACCGTTGACGTACGTGAGATTGATCGAAAATGTGCACCCGTCGGGCACAGCCTCAAGCGTTTTGACGAGCGAGAGCAAGCATCGTGTCATCGATACCGCCGCCTTTTTTATGTGATCCAAATCACTCAGCCGCTCCATGCGCGTCGTTTTGCTGGTGTGTTCGCTCAGTCCGACGCTCACGCCTCCTCCCGGTCCGACGTGCTGCACCTCGTCCAAGGCGACTTCTCCGCGGTCACCATGCTTCACGCTGAATCGATACTCTTCCACGGTCTCCACCTCCGTCGACCCGCCACCCTTCGGACGCGTCACGACGAACATCACTGATCGTAAGTATCCCTTCTCCAGTGCATCCGAAACGCCTGCGAACGGCCGCCATCGCGCGTCAGTCTCCCTCCGTTTGAACGCTATCGCCGCCCGATCGATCGCGCGCACCGTGTTCCAACATATCCAAAATCCGCTTCGCCTCCCTGCTCGCCGGCACCAGCTTCTGCATCGACATGTTCATGTGTTTACACTCCTTAAAGTGTGTATCCGCGTCGAATATTCCTGCGAGCGACTCGTCGTCGTCGTCGCCGTCGTCAATCACCCATCACTTTGCCGCATCGCCCCCACGCTCCATCCGAGAGATACGTGTTCGCGTACCTCGGCAATACGTCACCGTGTACAACGCCACGCGTAAAACGTTCGTCACCATCGCGCTCGAGCGCTGTCGCGTGAGCACCTCCCTGCGCGTCGTCTGCGTCGTCGCCATCGTCCACCGCGTCGTGACGTGCGACGTCTCGCGACTCGAACCGTCGTCCCATCCGAGAGGCGTCGAATACTGAACAGAACGAAAAAGCACAAAAACCTCTACGAAACACCCGAGGCCTCGAGGGTCGTCCCGCGCCGCGTCCTCGCCCCGCGCTCGACCGCAGACGACGCCCGAACGCGCGCGCGACGTCGACCGCGCATGCGAACGTGCGGGAGGTTACGTCGAGTCGTCGTCGGCGTCGATCGCGCGGCGCGAGCGTTTGAACAGAGCGCGCGAAGAGGGCAAAGAGGACACGGCGGTCGATCGACGACGGCGCGAGCGATGGCGCGGTTCGCCGACGTCCCGGAGGCGCCGAAGGACCCGATCCTGGGGATCAGCGAGTTATTCTTGGCGGATACGTCGAGCGACAAGATGAATCTCGGGGTGGTGCGTGTCGCGAGCGACGCGACGCGCGGAGGGAGGGGTGGGGCGAGGACGCGAAGGCGGAGGCGCGCGACGGCGAACGATTCAAAGGATGAGAGACTGACGAGCGACTTTGCGTCATTGGACGCCGATAGGGTGCGTATCGGGATGATAATGGTAAGCCTCAGGTGCTGAAGTGCGTTCGCGAGGCGGAGAAGCGAATCGCGGGGAACTTTAATATGGAGTACCTGCCGACGAACGGCTTCAAGGATTTCATCAAGCACTCGCTCGATCTGGCGTACGGTGAAGATTCTGAGGCCGTGAAGAGCGGGTCCATCGCCGCGGTGCAATCGCTCTCCGGTACCGGTTCTTGTCGTCTTCTCGCGGAGTTTCAAAAGCGATTCATGCCGGGATGCACGGTTTACATCAGTGTCCCGACGTGGAGCAACCACCACAACATTTGGCGCGACGCCGGGTGCGAGCAAACCACGTACCGTTACTACAAGGAATCCACGCGTGGTCTTGATTTCGAGGGCATGATGGAAGACATCAACAACGCGCCGAATGGGAGCATGTTCCTCCTGCACGCGTGCGCGCACAACCCGACCGGCGTCGATCCGTCGGCGGAGCAGTGGCGCGAAATTTCCAAGGCTATGAAGGCAAAAAACCACTTCGCGTTCTTCGACATGGCCTACCAAGGTTTTGCGTCCGGCGACTGCGTGCGAGACGCGCAGTCGATTCGCATCTTCGCTGAGGATGGTCACAAGTTCGCCCTCGCGCAGTCCTTTGCGAAGAACATGGGCTTGTACGGTCAGCGCATCGGTACCGTGAGCGTCATGTGCGAGGACAAGGCTGAGGCCGTCCGCGTTGAGTCACAGCTCAAGGTCATCGCTAGAGCGATGTACTCGAACCCGCCAATGCACGGTGCACTCATCGCGTCGACGATCCTCGGCGATCCTGCGCTCAAGGCGCAGTGGTACGTGGAGGTGAAGGAGATGGCTGACCGCATCATCACCATGCGAACGCTCCTTCGCAAGCATCTCGAAGACTCCGGATCCAAGCTGCCTTGGCAACACGTCACCGATCAAATCGGTATGTTTTGCTACAGCGGGATGGCGCCGGAGCAAGTGGACAAGCTGCGAACCGACCATCACATTTACATGACGCGCAACGGACGCATCTCCATGGCGGGCGTGACGAGCGGAAACGTCGAGCGCTTGGCCAAGGCGATGCATGAGGTGACGAAGTAGATTTCAAAATGGCACATTATTAGCCGATGTGATGATTTCAAACCTATATCTTTCATCCAAGACGTCTTCACCCATCTCACTTGTTCTTCTTCTTTTCCTTCTTGGAGCTTTGTCGAGCGAAAGCAGTACCCTCAAGCCATTGCTCCGAATCGCTCGCGCTCGCCGACGGCGCGGGCTTCGGCGCGACCTTTTTCACCGTCGACTTCTTCTGTTGCCCACCTTGCGGTTTCTCGTCGCCGATAAACGGAACGAGGTGCCCCAATCCCGCCGCTTTCATGATAGCCGCGACAATAAAAAACGCGACGCTAGCGAGCGTCAGGTAGATCACCGCCAGCTCGCGATCGAACAAAACCTTCGGATCCAACACCGGCACGGTGGAGTTAAAGTACGTCGTTGCGTACGCAACGTCCGTCTCCTCGTAAAACGCCGTCAGCGCCAACTGTAAGGAGTGTCCAGCAAACTGAGGATCTACGGAGAACTCGTACGTAAACGACGCCTCCTCCCTCGGCTTGATCACCGCGTCCGCAAACGTCTCCACCGTGAAGTTAGCGACGTAGAAGTTAAAGTTACTCGGCACGTTCAGCGATCCAGCGAGGTGGGTCACCTTGACCTCTTCGTTTCCGGCGTTTCTAAGCCCCAGGAGCACCTTGACGCGCTCGCCGCCCGGAAATGCTGGATCGACGTAGTCGGGGAACACGCTTACGGCCTCCACGTCCGGGTTCGCGGCCGGGATGTCCGTCAGAAGGTGCTTCGAAGAAACATCCGAGGCGTGCGCGGCTGTTGCGCGAGAGCGTGCGCTGTCGGGTCAGTCACCCGCGAAAGATGCTCCCGAGGTGAAACACTCGAGGTTTCGCGATCGCGCACGATCGCGCTCGCATGCGCGCGAATCGAGAGCATAGTGGCGGTCAAGACGCACCGGTGGCGGATAGAAGCACGGCAAGCGTCGTTGCGGAGGCGAAGGAGCGCATCGCGCGCTCGGACGTCGAGTTGTGCGGGGGCTTGAGTGCGGGGCAGGAACCGAGGCGCGCCTCAAAGCGTCGAAACGCCAACACGCATTCGATGGATAGGCGTCGATTGTTGGTGCATACGTGGTTGGTACATGCAATAATATGCTTACAAGTGTACGTTTAATGCGCATCCACCCCCTCGTCGTCGTCGCGATCGCCGTCTCCCGGGGCGCGCTCGAATTTTCGACGCGTGGCGTGGAACTTATTTTTGATTGCGTTCGGGGAGCGACCGGGTAAGAGCCTGGCGAGGACGGCCCACTGATTCCCTATGACCTCTTGGATCTTGATCAAGTGTTCTTCCTCGAAAGGAGCCCACGGACGCGTCGTGAGACCGGGCTGGAGGTAGTCGCGCCAACGAGCGTACACTTGCTTTTGCGTCTTGCCCACGAGTTGGTCGGCGATGACGGCCCATTTCTTTGGTCCATGCTCCCTTACCAGCGCGCGAACGAACGCGTCCTCTTCGTCTGTCCAGCTTCTACTCTTGGCGTGAATCTCACCGTCGGTTTCCGCAGCCTTTTTCTCTCCATTCGCCTTTGCTAAGGCCGCCTCGTGTTCGTAGTTCAGAGCCGTCGCTCGCGCGTTGTGCTTCAGGCAGAGCGTCTTCATCGTCTTGCTCAATGGATCACCGTGCGCGTCGATGAGAGTATCCATCAGTTCACTATCGTCGACGTTGCGCAAGTTGCTCCCGCGCGTGGAGAACGCCTTCATCTTGCGTAACGCCTCTTCCTCCTTGCTAAGTATTTCCGGCGTCCCGTGGCGATTCTTCGTCTCATTCCTCTGTCGTTTGTTCTTCTGAGCCGAAGCAGCGCCTCTGCGCTTGGATTCAAACGCGAGCGCACCTTCACTCGAAATATCCGGACTTGTCTCTCGGCGTTGCCCGCGCCGGTCCCACGTTCGCGGGGCCGTGCAGAGCATGTTCACCTGCGCGAGCGTCGGCGTCTCCAGTGAGGTCTCGGTGTCTCGATGCATGTTTCTGGCTTCGGATCTACCGTGCACTATCATCAACAGATCCACAATTTCGTTGTTGTCGAAATACTTCGCGTCGGCAGACCCTGGGCTATTGCCGATCGCCGCCAGCGCGTACGCCGGAACGCGTCGCCCACCTCCCATGGCGTCGTCTTTGAGCGCGTTTTGATCATGAAAAAAGTTGGGCGTCCCACTATCGATCGACCCAAGAATCTCGCCGTCCGCCGCGTACGCGTCTCTGGGCGTGTTCCCATCCTTATCGAAGTTCACGCCTCGACCCATCGGCCCGCCTTCGTTCGCGCCGTCTGACTTTCTCCGCGCGCCCGACGCGCCATTCCCCGCCTCAACCTTCGTCTTGATCGACTTGAGCGACGGTTGACGCTCGAGCATCATCGCTCGCATCGTGTTCGCGTCGTGCACTTTGGTATCCTTCGCCTCGCCCGCCTCCGCGTCTCGTTCGTTCGCTCGCTCGCCCAATCTCGACCGCTTCGACGTCCTCGGCGTCGTTCCGCTCACCAACAACGACTTCAACTCATCCCGTTCGCTCGTCGTGTACGCCGTGCCGTTCACGTCCACCGTCCCTCCACCCGATCGCGTCGATCGCGACATTTTCAATTCTCGTTCGAATCCCGATCGACAATGTCCCGTCCACGCGTCCCTACGACGGGCGCGGCGTCCCGCGCGCGGCGTCCCGCGATCGCTCGCGCGTTCGCTCTCGACGCGCGCGCGCGCGGCGCCGCCGCGAGCCCGGACGCGGAGTGACGTCGTCAGGTCCGGTCGCGCGATCGACCTCGCGCGCGCCCCGGTTCGGACGCGTCCACGCGCGGGCGCGCGCGCGATGGCGTTCGACACCGTGGTCACCGCGCTCACGGCTGGGGAGGTGACGCTCGTCGTCGTCGCGTGCTGCGTCGGGGCGTTCCTCATCGGGGCGGTGGGCATCGGCGGCGTCGTCGTCCTCCCGGCGTTGCTCGTGGCGGGGGTGGCGTTGGGGCCGGCGATCGCGTCCGTGTACGTCGCGTTTCTCCCGGCGGGTGTTTTGAAGCTGTGCGTGCTGGGTCGGGTGCGGGGGCTGATTCCTTGGCGGGCGGCGTTGGCGTGCGGCGCGCCCGCGGCGGTGGGCGCGGCGGCGGGCGGGGTGCTCGTGGAGTCGAGCCCGCGGCGGGTGATGACGTTCCTGGTCGGTGGCGTCGCGGCGTTGGCCGGACTTCGAGACGCGATGGAGATCGTGGATCGCAAACTGAAGGCGCGCGCCGCGTCGAGGGTTACGGGCGGAGCGAACGGCGAGACGCGCGCGGGTGGAACCGCGAACGTCGAGACGGCGAACGAGAACGGGAAGCGAACACACGATAGTGGAGACACGGTAAATAGTACGCACACGCACGAATCTATCGTCGAGGTCGAGGTCGTTTCGCCGGCAGAGGCGCCGGAGGAGCAGACGACGACTCTCGGGAGAACGCCGTCGTCATCGACGACATCTTTCGTAGACCGGTTCAGAAAGTGGTACTTCGTCGCACAAGTTATCCCGTCGCACGAGCGCTGGGAACCGACGAATAACGAGCTCGGTGTTCTCGCTGTGACTGGCTTACTAGTGGGTTTAAGCTCGGTGTTGACCGGGACAGGTGGGCCACTGATCTTTATCCCGTTTGTTCTCACATGGAAACGAAGTTCATCAATTAACCGCAAGACGATCATCGGGTGTTCCGCGGTTTTAGCCGCGTTTTTGAGTTCCGCCGCCGTCGTGTCGTTGTTGAGCGCAGGTCTACGACCCGATCCCGGTTTGACGATTTTAATGGCATTCTGCGCCGCTGGAGGTATTGGAGCTGGGGCGCGGATTTTGCAAATCGCGAGCAGGGAGTTTTTACAGTCCGCAATGACGGTTTTATTGTTGGCGGTCGCCGGAGCGACAATCGCGAAAGCGGCGACGGAGTGACGAAAACATACTTACATGAAATCCGAACGTACCTACGCATTGAACGCGAGATGCGAACTCAGTTGCAAAGTGTCACCTTTGTGACCTAGTTGTACCGATGCCTCTCGTCATCATAGAGCATGTCGTTACCGGTACCATAGCAGAGATAGGAAAAATCAGATATGAAAATAGTGAATTTATTTGACTTGCAAGAAAGAATAAATTTGCGGTTGATCTTCACATGATCACGCACCCACGGCCGTTCATATCGCCGCCGTTGGCGAGCCACTTTGCGCAGTCCTTACCCAGCCGTTTCTCAGCCACCTGCTCGTACTGCTTGACTTGTTCCTTGGTTAGAACGTTCCTCCACCGGCCGTTGGTACCTTTGTTAATGAACGTCTCCGCACCGCCCTTCCACAGCGCGCCACCGAGAGGCGCGACGCTCGCGGCGTTACCCTTCATGCTCTCGAACGTGCACGCTGTGACTTGCGCATCGAATTTGCTTTCATCGATCGGGGCGTTCAAAAACTTCGCAATGCGTCGCATCTGACCCTTCAAATCCTTCTTCAAATCCGAAAAATGCACGAAGATGATGTTCTTGGATTCGCGCGCGTCCCACCACGTCTTCATGTTATAGAACAGAGACCAGAAAGGCCACCCGTCTTCTTCCCACGGGTGCTGGCCCCACGGCGTGTTGAGCCACTTGTCAAAAAGCGCGCGAAGTTTCTCGTCGCCCTCGCCTTCGCACGCCTCTTCCCACGTAGGCAAAGGTGCGCCCTTTAACCCAGGGCCGTTCAGCGCGCCGTAAAACGCTTCATTACCGTTCTTATAGTGGTTCATCAAAGACATGAACGCGTCGCGGCCGTCCCGCGCGACGTAAATGTACTTCGCGTTTTCGTCGTATTCCAACCCCGTCGTCGGAAGATGCGTCTTCAAGATCCGGGGCGAGGGCAATCCCTCGATCATCCCTCGCTTCACCTCCCGCGGGGGCACGCGCAGATCCACCCACGGCGAGAGCTCCCCCAACGCCGCCGGGGCCGCGCCCTCGAACACGAGTTGCGACACGATCTGTTGCATCCACGTCGTGCCAGATTTATACGCGGTGGCGATGATGACGTCACCCGCTCGAGGCGTCACCACCGACCACGCGTCGGCGTCAAAGTGATGCGAGTCGTACGCGCGCGTCTTCGTCCATCCGCGCGGCATCGTCGTCGGCGTCGACGTCGATGCCGTCGCGATCCGTGGTCAATGCGACGGGGCCGACGATGTGCCGACGTTTAGGGTCCGCGACGGACGCGTTGAGACGACTACCGACGATGGGTCCGCGACGCCGCGTCGACGCCGGTCGACGCCGGGCGACGACGGCGATGCCGACCGCGTCGCGCGAGCGCGACGACGGACGCGTCCGCCGACGCCGCGGCGACGGGGCGAACGTGCACGCGAGCGAGGGGCGATTCGCCGCACCGCGCGCGCGGGCGCTCACGGACGGCACGGTGGGGACGGAGAGGAACGACGACGCGTGGTGGCGCGCGCTGGACGACGACGCGTGCGATCCGATCACGCTGGAACCGTTTAATCGCATGGCGGTCGCGCCGTTCGAGATGCTGGCGGAAGAGGGGGGGACGCGGGCGGAGAACGCGAGACGCGGGTACATGTTCGACGGCGAAACCTTGGCGGAGTACGTGACGTCGAGTAAGTGCTTTGAGAATCCGTTGACGCGGGCGGAAATGAGTCGGGAGCAGTGTCGAGCGCTCGATGGATACCTCGCGAAGTGGAAATTGAGGAAGTTTAGCGTGGAGAAGGCGTTTAACGCGGCGCGGCGGGAGAAGTTGGACGCCGAGGCGACGGCAGCGAGACGGAGCGAGGAACAGCGGGCGAATATGGCGCGCGAGCGCGAGGAGTTGAGAGTGACGTTAGCGAGGACGATGTTTACGTCGATTCGGGAGCGGGCGGCGGCGGAGCGGGCGGGCGGAGCGGGCGGGCGCGGTAGGAGACGGGACGGCGGCGGCGTGCGGCGATCGACGTCTGTTCAGGACGCGCTCACGGAGATTCAGGCCGAGGGACGATTCGCTCTCGTGGACGACGATGTGGCGATGTTACGAGATGTCTCTCTGGCGGACGGTCACGGCGCGAACGGCGGACCTCGACCGCAGGATTACATCAACGTCGCGTCCTGGGGCGGTTGGAGTCGACCGAGTCACATCGAAAATAGGGGAAACGACTTCCCTGCTCTCCCGGGGGCGTCCTCTCGAGGTGGTGGAAGTGGTAACTGGGTACCTCCAGTGCCGGTCGCGGATGAGTCTCACGGCGAGTCGTTTCCGACGCTCGGCGCCGGCTCCTCTAGATCGACGCCGAGCTGGGGGACGTTCGCGCCGCGACAGAGCGCGGCTGAGCGCTTCCGTGCCATCCCGCGGAATACGGCCGCTAATATGTTTTCGAAAAGGGCTTCAAATATAAAGAACGGATCGAGCGCTCCAAACGCGGCTACCACGGCGTCGACGTCGAATGAGCAGCGAGCTTCCGAGCCCGCGGATGAAGCGACGGCTCGCCGCAATAAACTTGCCGACGCATTCGGGATATCCAAGCCGGATGAGCGTCCGAGTACGTTTGCCGAGTCTAGCGCGAGCGCTTTTACGCGCGCGCAGCTTCAGTTGGCGCGCAAGCACCCGGAATTAGTGAAGCGCTTGGAGAAGACGCTCGAGGACATAGTCATGGGCAAGAGCAAGCGGCGCGTCTCGATGGAGCCGATGAATCGCGAAATGCGAGAGCTCTGTCACGTCGTCGCCGAGCTGTACGGCATCACGTCTGCGAGCTTTGGAAGAGACCCAAACAGGCACATAGACTTCTTCTACGGAACGTCTGGTGGGAACAAGGGCGGGACGCTTCCTTCGCTTCGCCTGAGCGACGCGATGCTCATTCAGAACCTCGATGCGGCGCCGACGAAGGACTCTATGGTGTCTAAAACACGCCCGACAGAGGAAACGGAGTACTTCGATGGATACACCAAGCACTTCTCCAAGGGCGAATACGAGGAGCTGGCTCTCGTTTTCACGGACATCGCGGTGGGCGTCTCGGGCGTTCGATCGGCGTTGCGCGAATTCTCAGGAAGCTACGTCATGCAAGAGATCGATGAGGACCATTTAGTGGCTCACTTTTGGAAGCACGGGGCGTTGCTCCAGGCGAGCGGAAAGCTCGGCGGTGGGATGCGCGGAAAGTTTCGCGTCAAGCTCGTGGAGAAGAAGTGCAAAGGCAAAGAGACGTCGGAGGAAGAGGCTTCCGAGGTGACGTCGTCGTCTACTAGCGCACGGCTCTTTCGCGCATCGACATCTTCTCGAGTCGCATCGAAAGCGCCGGCTGAGGGACAGGCCGCCATCGACGAAGCACTCGACATGTTTGGTTTCTAGAAGCACTCTTTCACACGGTATATAGTATTCATCTATTCTTTCACACGCCCTCGTAAATCGGTGCGCACACTCACACCCGCATCGTTCCGCGGCGATCGCGATTCATGAACAGCGTCTGCACGTGATAAAATTGATAGATACTCGCGCACACCATGACTACAGCCTCGATCAAGGACCATCGTAGCACTCTCGCGTTCACCGACTTCACCGTGTGCATCGCCCGCGTCGCGCGTGTCTTGTGATACCTCACCTCTTGCATCAATTTGCTCACCTCTGCCTCGACGTTATTCAACCGCTCGTACGTCGGATCGATGTGTTTCACCGTCGCTTTCTCGTGATCCCAGCGATGTCCGATGGACGCGCTGTAACGCACGCCCGCGTCCCGCGTCCCCGAGTTCTTAAAACACGTCCGAATCGTCCCAGCCTTCCGCAATCCGTATTCAAATCTGTGTTCCGACTTCCCCAGCGCGTTATACACCTCCTCGCGCTCCTCACCGAACTCCATCGTCGCTCGCGCGTCGAACGCGTCCTCTCGCCCGTCCCAATACGCGTAATCGTCGTATTCGTCCCCGTACGTCGGCCATCGCCCGCGCCACCCCCCCCCCTCGCTCTCGGACGATCGCACGACGAACCAAGAGCCCGTGATCGAGCTCTCGTCCTCGCGCACGCGTTCGGTGACGCACTCCGTCTCCCCCGCCCGCACGCGCACCTCCAGCCCCTCGCACGCGCGCGCGCGCCACG
>NC_014430.2:170780-187689 GCF_000214015.3 Ostreococcus tauri | reverse complement strand
CCCTCGCACGCGCGCGCGCGCCACGCCGCGACCGCGACGGACGCGAGCACCGCGCGCGCGATCGCGCGCGCCCGCGACGGGCGCCCGCGACGCGCGCCCGTCGCGTCGAAGCGATCCATCGCGCGGCGATCTCCCGGCGCGCGCGCGCGCGGTCCCGTCGCCATCGACCGTTCACGACCCCTCGACACGACGAGGTACACACGGTGCGTCACTTCTGAGCCCTGACCCACGCATATGATGGGGTACACACACACGACGGGTCGTGCCCCACCGAGATGACAGGGTACACACGACATAACGGGACACGACCCGGGAACGTGACGGGGTACACACATCCATCCCCCTCGAAAAGATCTCGAGATCTCCCGACGCGCGCGATCGCGTGGGCGGACGCGCGCGACACTGTTCGCCCACACGTCGAGGTCCCGACCCGATCCGTGGCGCGACATCCAACCCTCGACGCCGCGCGCGCGACGGCGACGCACACCTCGGCGCGCGCGTTCGACGCACCGCGCACCGCTCGCTCGCGAACTCCGAACGCGCGCGCGCGCGTCGCTCGAACGCATCGAGGACGGGACGGACGACATCGAGACCCGGGGACATCGCGTCGCCTTATCGATAGGGTGCGAGCGACGATCGGGACGATGTCGAGCGCGTTGAGCGCGCGCGCGCGCGTGTCGGGACGACGCGCGGTGGTGCCGCGCGGTGGTGACACGCGCGCGCGATGCGTGACGCGCGCGCGGGGTGGGGTTGTCGTGCGAGCGGCGGTGGATGCGCCGATCGTGCGCATCGGGACGCGAGGGTCGCCGTTGGCGCTCGCGCAGGCGTACATGACGCGTGATTTGCTCAAGGAGAATTTCCCGGAGCTCGCGGAGGATGGGGCGCTGGAGATTTGCATTATCAAGACGACCGGGGATAAGGTTTTGGACCAGCCGCTGGCGGATATCGGTGGGAAGGGTTTGTTCACGCGCGAGCTGGACGACGCTCTGCTCGACGGACGCATCGACATCGCGGTGCACTCGATGAAGGATGTACCCACGTACTTGCCGGAAGGGATGGTGTTACCGTGCATGTTACCGCGCGAAGACGTGAGAGACGCGTTCTTGTGCCTCAAGTACGATTCCTTGGATGACTTGCCGGAGGGCGCCGTCGTCGGTACGGCGTCGCTTCGCCGCCAGTCGCAGCTCCTGTACAAGTACCCGACTCTCAAGTGCGTGAACTTTAGAGGTAACGTGCAATCGCGCATTCGTAAGCTCAAGGAGGAAGTCGTAGACTGCACCTTGCTCGCCATCGCGGGCTTGAAGCGCATGGACTTGGCGCAACACGCCAAGCTCATCATCCCGACGGAGCAAATGTTGCCCGCCGTCGCGCAAGGCGCCATCGGCATCACGTGCCGCGGCGGCGACGACAAGCAGCTCGCCTTTTTGGCCAAGCTCAACCACGAGGATACGCGCATGGCGGTTGAAGGCGAGCGCGCCTTCTTGGCCGCCCTCGATGGCTCTTGCCGCACCCCGATCGCGGCGCACTGCCACAACGTTGATGGCAAGATGCAATTTCGCGGTTTGATCGCCTCCTTGGACGGCAAGGAAGTCCTCGAGACCACTCGTGAGGGTGCTTGGGATGCCGCCAGTCTCTTGGCCGCCGGCACCGACGCCGGCGCCGAGCTCAAGGGCAAGGCCCCGGCTGACTTCTTCGCCAACCTCCTCGAAAACGGTGGAGGCTGGTAAGCCCGACGGACGTCCGTGTCGCGTGAGACGCTTATTATTAGCTATCGTTGCTTGCTATCTATTCGGCTTCACTTTATGCACGTCCACACCGACCGCGCGCGCCAGTCGTACTCTCGCGCTCCCAAACGTCCCCCGCGCTCCCAAACGTCCCCCGCGCTCCCAAAGTCCTCAGTGGTAACGAACCGTTCGACACTTCACCGCGCCGAAGACGCGCCTCCCGGACGTTGTTCGTCCCACGGCGTCGATGCCCGATGGACGTGGGCGCGCACATCCCACGCGCGTCGACGCGCTCGCCGATGCCACGCGCGCGAGCGCGTCAGCGACGAACGACGCCCGCGGCTCGATGACCGCGCTCGACGCGAACGACGCGTTCCCGCGCGGTGAGTCGCGGATCGACGCCCTGGCGTCGCGCGTGAAGACGCACGCGATCGAGACGGATGTGATGGCGTCTTTAACGACCGCGGAGGTCTCGACGGCGACGGTGGAGACGCCGTACTCGAGACGCGGGCCGCACCCGAGCGAGTGGAAGCGGCGACGCTCGGACGGCGCGAGCGTCTCGGTCGAGCGCATGTCGAAGAAAGCGATAGTGTTGGTGCCGAGCGTTGAGGATGATGCGAATTTGGATCGGATTCGACTAAAGGGATGGCGCGAGGGGGAGTACGCGGGGGCGCTGCGGCGGGCGGCGATGCAGGCGAAGGAGACGCGGGCGCGGACTGAGGAGGTGTGCGCCGAGCTCAGAGAGAAAGGGTGGGAGCTGCGAAAGGTGGAATACATGTCTGGAGATGAATTAGGATTTGTTCGATTGGCTAATCAGATAGGGGCGGTGATCGTGGCGGTGCCTCCGGCGTTGCAATCGGCGCAGTTGTTAGAGATGTGTCGGCGCGTGCGGGCAGAGGGAGTGCTCGTTTTCCAATGCGCTCGAGTCGGACACTATTTAGCGCACAACAAGCATCTGGATCTACAAGAGACAAACGCGCTACCATCGAAGCGTATGACGCCGCACGCCATCGGGCTGCTGAATAGGTGCGAAACGAGAGACGACGGGTTTAGACAGGTGACGATGTACGTCGTGTCCATGCCGGGGACCATGGCGGAGAGGAACGCGTTTCGCGAGCATGTTTTTCCGCGTCTGATGCACCGGTGCAGAAAGAGGCGAATTCGACTTTCTCTCGTAGATCTTAAGGATGATTCCCCGAATGCCGGTCCCGGACAGGCGCTTAACGCGCTGGGGCACGCGATGCGAACCGGCGGCATCTTCATCGTGCTGCTCTCGGCAAAACATGAGATCGATTGGTACTCGAGCGTTAGGCTGCATAAGTACTCCCAAGACATGAGGATGGAAGCTCAAACGCAAGCAGTAGAAACCATGACTTGGCTGCGCGCTGCACCGAATGATTACAGCCGAGTCGAGCTACAAGTGGGCCATTTGCTGCGCGTGTACGATCCGTTGGAAGAGCCATCCCAGGAAGAAGTCATGAAGTCCTTGCAACATCTCACGGTGGGTGAGCGGAACGCAATCCGAACCGCGAGTGAACGAGAAGAGGCACTGCGATCGCAGCATATCCTCGCGTATTTTCCAAGCAAATTATTCTACGAGAGGTTACGAGCTCAGAAGGACGCGGAGTACGTGGACTATCTAACGAGCACGGACCCTGCACACCGAGAGCGTATTGGTTCGCTTCTTTCGACGCTGTACGCGCACACAGATGTTTGTGTTAGCCAATACTCCGCTCGATTCACTCCACCGATGAACTTCGCGGATGAAAACAACCTATTTAACGTCAAGCCGATACCGCAAACGTCTGGGCTGGATGAATTCCAGAGCACGTTACTACAAGATGTGTGGACTCGATTAGATCTTGAATTCCCCGCGGAACCGTTGAGGGACGCAATTGCGCAGAAGACGGCGATCGAACCTGAGCTCTCGATTGGTGAACGGCTTCCGTTTTACTACCATCGTGCATCACAAGAAAAGGCTCTGATCAAAGCAATAAAGACTGGTCGACCGAGTGTGAGCGTCGTGCAAGGTCTATCTGGCGCCGGTACGACGAGTATGTTGCAGCATTTGGCTCGATTTTCCCGGTCTTTGTTTACGACTGGATCGGAATCCATTAAAATTTCGGATAAAGTCGTCGTCGTCAGCGATTTTGGCGCCACCGAAGGTCGGATGCACCCGACCCCGACGCAAATCCTTAGAAATATAGTGCAACAAATCAAGGACCAACTTGGATTTGAAGATCGCATACCAGCGTCACTGGAAAACGTTCGGGCGCTTCTTCTAGATATGTTTTACCGCGCTACGCGCGCGCGTGGACGTGTTATCATTTTCATCGATGCGCTTCACATGGTGGATAACGAGAGCGCATCGGCGTGGCTACCACATGAATCGACTATTCCTATCGGTGTACAGTTCTTCCTTGGTATACGTCGCGTAGATCTGCCGCCAGCTTTCGAGAAAGATACTGGCGAACAACATCGTCACAGAAGGATGGCAACCCTCGATTACAATCTCATCACACAGTATCGCCATCGAATGGCAAAGCTGCAACACATCGCGCTTGCGTCCGCCGCACCGCTCGGCCTGAAAAATTCGATCATTCTGGGTAATCTCAAGTATGATGATCGCAAACATTACGCGAGAACGTATTTACAGCCGTTAGGAATACACGTGTCGAACACGATGATGATGCAAGTCATGGATAAATCGTGTGCAGCAAATGTGCGGGGTATGTACTTGACGTGCACCAGAATCGCCATGGAGGATACGTATGACACCAAATTCTCGGAACTTCTGGCCGCGTTTCCAGAACGCGAACGAGATCACTACCATCAATTGTTAGACGGTGTGGAAAAGTTTGCGACGCAAAATCTGCTTAGCTGTGTTCTTCCTGCGATCGTCTGTGCTTGCAACTGTCTCACTCGCGAAGATATCGCTCACTTGATCATGTCAGAGGTACGCCGCACGGCAAGAATCAACGATCTATTGATTCACACGATCCCAAGACTTCTTTGGTCGATGCGGTACCTCTTGAGAGGGGACGCAACGAGTGGCGTGTATTCGGCACCCAACGGGAAGATTCAGGTGGACTCTGAGGTTGCGTGCGACGTCATCATGGAGCGATATGCACCAAAGGAACAAGACAAGAGACGGGTCTATCAAATGTTAGCGCAATACTATGGTGCAAAGGCTTCCGGTTCACGGTTACTAGAGTCGCTCGCGACCATCGAAGCGCAACGCCTCATAGGTAATGATCCTTACAAAGTTGACTCTGATGGGATTATCGACAGCGACGCGCTGCACAAAGAGCACGAGAGGACGATGAACATTCTCAAGCACCTGCCGTATTACTATACGCAAGCTAGAATGTTTGATCAACTCGTCGATCTCCTGACCGACCTCGAATTTCTACAGGCAAAGCTGGAAATAGGGGAGGGACAAAGTCTCGTAGACGATTTCAACAGAATTCTTCCCTTTACGTGTGGGCCAGAGCGCCCGATGTGGATTTCACATCACGCTGCGCTAAGTGAAGAAGTTATCGATGTCCCTGGGGCCCCGTCTGGTATCGACGGCAGACTACGGCAGCAGGCGATTTTCAACTCGCATTGCATGGGCTTCCACATAGAGGCGTTTCAGTTTTACGCAACGCATTCTGATAAACTTCACATCACAGAGGACTTGATTGCACTTCGGGAGGCTCTTTGGCGAAATCTCGAAACGCTGCATGTCACCCCTAAATTTCTGCGTCAACAGTTTTTCAACGAAGTCGGAGATGCAGCGACGCGTCGACTGAGTGGAGCAGGTATCGTCGATGCGAGCGAAAGTGCTATCCGCGAGTACTGTGGCTTAGGGCGCATGATGTTGTGCTGGGGGAACAGACCGTGTGAGGCTCTCACGTGCGTGTCGATGAAGAGTGGATACGAACGCGAGGGCGACGTCAGGTGTGTACGTATGTTGGATGATTCAAGTTTTATGGTGGGTTACGCGAGTGGCGCTGTGGAGGTTTGGGATGCGAATCGTGGCTCCAGCGTTGCCCGGTTCATCGGCCACAAGCGTGCGGTGACGGCGCTCGCATTGATCAACAACGACTCCATCAGAAACGCGCGATCGTCTGTATTCGTTGCTTCCGGCTCAAAAGACAAAAGCATTCGTATATGGCGTTTGGACGACAGCTTGGGTCGCGATTGCAACGTGTTGATTGGTCACGCCGAACCGATTGCGTCACTTGCGGTGGCGATTTCCGCGAACGAATTGTTCAGCATCGCAGGAGCTGAGCTTCGATGCTGGTCATGCTCGCCCGGATACCCGTTGCGATACGTGGTCAACACCGAAAGTACTACACCGATCACATCAATATCACTCGCCCCGGATGTCAGTTACCTCATCACGGCGAATACGACGGGTATCATGCGTTTGTGGTTCTTCACGCTCGAAGCGGGAACGTTAGGCGGAAAGAATGGGACCGACCACTTTCAAGTCGCAAACTTGTTGCCGAAAGGGGAAAACGCGTATTCTGGCATGGCGACAGCACGCTCGTCTTTAGGAAGTCACACGGCTGCGTCACGTGGAAATAAGAAGCTCGGCACGAAGCCGCCTGCAGTTGCTTTGGAACTGCGCGGACATCTTGGTGAAGTTACGTGCACCGCGTGCTCGTCGAACGGTTTATTTGCGAGCGGTGGCGTCGATACAAGCATCATGATGTGGGAACCGCGAAATGCGAAGCACATTGGGTTGATCAATGCGCACGACGGACCAGTCACCGCCATAACGTTCACCCGCGACGGCAAATTGTTGATATCGGCATCTCTCGATCGTACCTGTACGATTCACAGCTCACTCACCGGGAATCTCGTCACTTCAATGGCCCACACCTGTCGCGTCAGAACGGCAGATATCTCGCCAGATTCTAGCTGTGTCATCACAGGGGGCGCAGACGGCAACCTTCGTCTCTGGAGTTGGTGTGGTCGCAAAGGAACGGCATCCGCGGGAGCTCTTCCTCGAGATTCGGGCATACTACGCCGAGCCCCACAGAAACAGGCCGAAGACGAACGCTTGGAATATGGTGATAGCTCCTCCGCGGTTCACTATGATAGGGTGACCGCGGCTTGTCACTTCGATCTGCAAGGCATCGGCTCGTATTTCATCACCGCTGCTCACGACGGTTCAGTAAGAGTTATGGATTCCAAAGATTGGAAATTGAAGACGGATGTAAAACCTCTGGAATTCGAAGCCGTTGAAAAAACGCGCGCTTTCAGCTCGTCTTCCATTACGACGATGCACTCGGAGAGATCCGACTCGATGGTGTACTTTGGTAGATCTGATGGCTCCCTCACTGCTTGGGACTTCAGTGCTCAATCCTGGGGGTGGAGCAGGAGTAATTACGTCGCAGCGCACGATCTCGGCGTGTACTCAATGACCGACGTGGGTGCGGGAACGCTTGTCACAGGTGGTGGTGACGGGACGGTTTGCTTGTGGGACGTGAGCGGTCGAGAGCCAACTCTCATGAAGAAGCTCGTCGCTCACAATGCGCGCGTCAGCGGCTTGTGCGCCGACGCCAACTCCTCGAGGCTCTACTCCAGTGGCGGCGATACCATCGTGAAAGCTTGGGACCTCAACCAAGAAACGTCCGTCCACGAGTTCATCGCTTCTGACGCGTCCATCATCGCCTGCGCGCACACCCCAAGAGGCCTCGCAACGGTTGACGCGGACGGCTTTATCAAACTCTGGGACGAACGCTCCAGGATGGCGATCGCTCGATTCCACCTACCTCCAGGCGTTCCCTTGGCGTGTCGAATCATCGACGACCAACCGAATTGGCTCGTCACCACGTGCGATCACGCCGTGTACGTCCACGACGTCCGCACGTTCTCACCCGTCGTCTCCTTTCCCTGCCCGCGCGCCGCCACTCGGCTCCCGCGCGAAGCCGCCGTGACTGCCGCCGCCTTCAATCCTGAGGGCACCCGCGCCGTCGTCGCCGACGCCCACGGCTACGTCTACGGTCTCACCACCAAACTCCTCTCCGTCAAGGAGCTAGGTCTGTAAATTACGCGCACGAAACATGCAAGAGCGAAGCGTCCAGCGTTCCGGATAGAGTGAACTTTTCAACCGTTTGCCCGCACATCGCGGCATGCCCGAAGACGACGCGCGCGCGCGCGATCTCGATCGAGGACGCGAAAAGCTCGAGGCTTTCCGCAGACGTAAAGCCCTGCGAGCGTCGCTTCACGCGCCCGCGCGCGGTGTCGACGACGACGGGAAGAAGCGCGTCGACGGCGAAAAAGTCTTCGAACGCGATGACGACGGGAAGATCGGGTTCGCCGCGCAGCTGGAGGCGAAACTGGCGTCGATGGGCGCCGGTAATGTGGCCACGGGAAGTGTCGACGGTGGAGACGATCGAGCGGGCGCGAAGGCGGCGTTGGAGGCGATTTCGAGAGAAGATGGAGACACAGCTTTGTTTTCGGCAGATGCACCGGACGCAAAGGCGCGCTTGAGCGCGGCGAGAGAGGATTTTGCGAGCGTGGAGGAAGCCGTGGACGCGCTGGGGGTGGATAAGATCGCCGGGGAGGTCGCTGGGGAGTATGCGCGCGAGATCGCGGCTTTGCGAGAGGCTTTCAAGGTCGAGCGGAGTGAACTTCGCGAGGAAATCGCTCGGTTGGAGGGCGAGCTGGACACCGCGCGGGCGGTCGAGGCAGATATCGAACGGCTTCGGCAAACACTCGGTGAAAGGGACGCTGTTTTGGCGAGGAGCAACGCGGACGTCGACGCGATGAAGGTTGAGCTCGCGGTGAAGGTTGAGGAACTGACTCGTGCCACGGCGGACATTGAGTCTGCTCGACAGGGCATGGAGGAGATGAAAACCGCGGTAGAGGAGGCGAAGAAGACGTCCAAGGAGAAGGTTAAGAAGGCAATCGAGAAGGGTAAGCGCATTGAGTCCGAGAAAAGGGCTCTTCAGGAGGAAATAGATATCCTTCGGGTGGCGAATGCCGAGCACGAAAAGCGCTCGCAGAGCCTCGCCGAGGCGTGCAAGAGACTCAAGGATGAACACGAAAACGTTTCGAGGAGTCTAGCTGAGGCGGAGACCAAACTCGAGGCTCTTCATCAAGAGTTGACTGAAGCTAACGCCAAGGTCATGACGCTGAATGGCATGGACGACGCGCTCGCCGAGGAGAAGGTGCGGAACACGGAACTGCAGGCTCAGCTCGTAGTGCTTCATCGGCTCGAGGAAGAAAAGAAGGAGGATGCCAAGGCGCTCGAAACAGCGAACGTTACGATAGAGAGTCTCAAAGATAATATCAAGAACGCGCAAAAAGAGCTGAAAATGGCGTCCGAAGCGCAAGAGATGGCTGTAAAGGCACGGACAGACGCTGATGCGCAAATCGAGCAATTAAGCGCTCAGTTGACGAAGGTGATGAATTCGATGAAAGAGCTCGAGGAGAGCGCCACAGAGGAGCGTGCGAAGTATGAAAACTACTCCGAAGAGCGCATGATTCTCACATCACGAATAGAGGACGTTACAGAGAGACTTGAGACGGCTGAACGCACCGTTTTCGAGAAGGACGCAGAGTTGGAGTCGCTCGCCGCCCAAGTCGAAGAAGCTCGGGATGCGTCCACGGATGATTTGGCTCGCCTTCAGTCACAACTCGAAGCGATGCAGCGAGACAAGGAGGCGCAAGCGACGCAGCAGGCCGGAGAGATTGACGCGGTGAATTCTCAACTAAAAGAGATGAATGAAAAGCTGGAGAGTCTCAATGCCGAAAAGCGAACGCTTGAGACTCAACTCGCCGCAAAGGGTGAAGAAGCTAAGGCGCTCACTTTGCGCGTCAACGAGATCTCAAAGTCCTCGAGCGATGAATTTCAAGCCTTGCGAGAGCAACTCGAGAGCGCGAATGCGGAAAAAGTTGCGCAAGCCCAGAGCATTGCGCAATTAAACGATGCTGCTCGCACGGCAAATGAAGAAATCGAGACGCTCAAGGCAGCAAAGAAAGAGGCTGAGGAAACGCTGCGAATCAAAGATGACGAAGTCAACAAGGTCAAATCAGCACTTGAAAAGGCACAAAGGGGTTCGTCGTCTGAACTTGAGGCCGTTCGTGCGCGGCTGGATGCCGCTGAAATCGAAAAGAGCGCTCAGCACTCGCAGCTCGTGGAGATCAACGCTCGATTGCAAGAGCAGTCTGCGGAGATCGCCAAGTTGAACTCAGCGAGAACGCAAGCTGAAGAGACTATCTTGACACGAGATGAAGAGAATACACAGCTCACTCATCGACTGTCTTCGCTCGAGAACGCGCAATCCGAGATCGAGCAGCTCCGAGGTCAAGTCGAGAGTCTGTCCTCTGAGAAAGAGCAACTCGGCAAACGTATTGCGGAATCGTCCACAGCGGCTAATGGCTACCAAGGCGAGATCGCGGCTCTCGAAGGGGCTAAGAGTGCAATGGATGCACGTCTTAAGGCTAAAGATGAAGAAATTACGCGGTTACTCGAAGAAGTGAAAGGTTTGCACGAGAAGTCACAAGTCGAGTTGGCGAAGTCTCGCACTGAGTTTGAGTCCACTGGGCAAGAGCGAGACACCCAAATGCGACTTCTGCAAGAGCAGTTGACGGAAGCAGACGCGCGCGTAGAAGCTCTGGAAAAAGACCTAAAAGATAACGCATCTGCTAAGTCCGCAATTGAAGCGGAAATGGCGATGACAAAGGATGAATTCGTCGAGCTTCAAAAGAGCGTGGACGCTGCGCGCGCTGAAGCCCAAGACGAGTTGTCTAATCTTCAAGCCAAGTTCGACGCTGTCGATCAAGAGAAGGCTGCGCAACAAAATCAACTGAAGGAGTACGTCGAGCGCCTGCAAGGGGTTGAGTCGAAAATGAACGAACTGCAGAGCGAAAAGGAGAATCTAAAGGCTACGATAGCTACAAAGAATCAAGAGGCATCGCAGCTGCGTGAACGCTTTAAGCAGCTGTCAGAAGGCTCGAACGAGGAGGCGCGACGCATCGCCGAGGAACTTGCAGAGCTACATGAAACTCATAAGGCGGTGCTTGCCGAATGTGAAGTACTATCACACGGGCGAGAAGACGTCGAAAAACGTCTGAACCTTGTCATGAGTGAGCGGGATGACTTTGCCAAGAATTGGCAGAGTGAAGCCGCATTGCTGTCGCAGGCTACGACTCGCCTGGCTGATCTCGAGATGGAAATCGCCAACGATAAGAAGGCTATCGCCGAAACGTCTGCCTCAGTTGAAGAGAAGGATACGCAGATCGCCAAATTGACGGAAGAATTGGAAGCGACAAAAGCCAGCGGAGCCTCAGAGGCTCAAGGTCGGATTGGTGAACTCAACGCCGCGTTGGGGCAGGCGCAGTTCGATGTGACCGTGCTTCGAGGCGAGATAGAACGAGCTCACACATCGCTGGCTGAGATGGATGGATTGCGACAGCACGTGGCAGAGTTACAGGCGAATCTCTCGACTTCGCAAAAGGTGCAGAGCGACCTGACAGCGAAACTGAGCGAGGCGAATGACGCGCTCGCGAGGCAACAATCGCAGCAGTCGTCATCCCCCCCGCCAAGCTCTGCCGCACGCCGAATGCCAAGAACACCTAGCGACACTTCGCAGCAAGCGATCGACATCGAATCCGGCGACCGATCGGAGTCTCCATCGAAAACAATACGCATATGGCGAGACTCTCGAGTCACCGGTCGAGCGCCGAAACAGCTCCAACCAATTATGGAGTTCTGCGACTCAGCCTTCGTGCGCTTCTTCCGCGTCATGCGTACCCAACCCTCGCTTCGCTTCGCCGCACTCTCGTATTGGGCCCTCGTCCACGCCTTTCTCTTCCTTCACTTCTTCGCGTAGAACAAGTTTTCAACTTCAACACCCAATTTTAGTTGTAACACCCTTTCATCCACACACAACCGTGCACCACCGCCGCCGGCAAGAGCGCACAACTCAGCGCGCACCACTCGACGTTCGCGCTCGCAGGCCGTACGCGGGTCGGTCGTGATGCCGTCCAAGTCGTCGTTGATCAACGTCGGGTCGCTCAACGGCGACGAAACCACGCCGTTACTTCGCCCGTCCGATAAAGTACGTCGCGCGTTCGGCGTCTTGTTCGCGTCTCTTGCGGTACTTCTCGCGCTGGTGCGCGCGTACGGTGTCACGCCGCTGTTGAGCCTCGTTGGTCGGCGTCGCGTCGCGTTTGCGGTCGATGTCGGTTGCATTCCGGTGCGCGTCATGGACGAGAGCCCCGTCGCGGATTTCTTCGAGTACGACATCACGGGCGTGACGTTGCAACTCAGGGGCGAAAAGCCGCATGAGTTCGGTGGTGTGCATCACAAAGCAAAATTTGGACGAAAGCTCACTCGCTCGGGCTTCTCGACCGTTTTCAATGGGGAGTTTACGGTACCGAGCCGCGCCGAGTACGGCTTTGCGCTGCACAACGCCAACGGAGACACGATCTTCGAACTGGGGCGCAACCCAAGGTTACCGCATAAAGGAATGCTGATGAACAGTACGTGTACGACAGCGGTGCACGCGGGGGGCGGAGTGTATTACAATCGAGTGATTCCCAAGCGCGCGGGCGAGGTCATGACACGGCGCCGGGGCGGCGTCTATGAAATCTCGACGACGTACGCAGGGTGCCTGAAGGTGTGTCCACTTACGGTCAAACTCATCGCTACGGTAAATCCGAGTGGTGGAAGCGCCGATAACGTGTTCGGCATCGAAGAATCGAAGGCTGCGACGGATGCTTGGCGGCCGTATAAAGGACACTTTACGCAAGTTTCCGCTGGCGAATTCAACACATGGGGGCTTGATTCCAACACCGGCGCGCTCGCATGGACGAGAAACGTCGACCTAAATCCCTTCGACAGATCAAATTGGAACGAAGCGACGAACAACGCGCGACATTTATCGTATCCACCGGACGGGCCTGTGGTTGATTTCGACGCCGGGTACTCAACGGTTTACGGCGTCACGCGGACTGTGGACTCAGCCGGTGGCCGCATCTGGATGCGCCCGGTCGACGGCTCGGGCGATTGGCGACAAGCTGGCAAATATGATGAATCGAGGCTCATTCAAGTCACCATCGGTCGTAGCTTTCTCTGGGGCACGAACTCCCTTGACGACGTGCACAGGTGCCCCGATCCTTGCGGTCCCGGCTCGCAGTGGGCATTTGCAAACCAGAGACAAGTCAAACAAATAGAAGTCGGCGACATGGACGCATTTGCTGTGCACACATCTGGTTTACAACTATTTACGACTCGGGAAGACGGCGTTGGCGGCTGGTCCTCTATTCCTTTGCCCCCGGGATTCTCGACGACGATCAACCAAGTCGCCGTCGGCGCGACTAGTTTGTGGATGCTCGATGCGCGCGGTGAGCTCTGGATGTGCTTGCTCCCGTGCGCCGGCGGCGGCGCCTTCAAAAAAATCCCGACTGCGCCCGCTGGGATGATCTCCATCGATGCAGGTAAGGTTCCCCATGAGAACAACCGGCGTTAGTGGACGCGCCGGACGGACGCGTCGACATTTTTGTAGCACCGGACCTAGACTAGTAAATGCTCTTTGATCGCTCTCGCGATCGCCCGCGCCGGCCGATGATGCGCCACGCCCACGACTCGACACACCTCTCTTCCATCTCGCACCAAGACGCACGTCGGCACCGTTTCAATGTGAAACGCCTCCAGCGCGTCCTCCGCGCACGCGTCCACGTCCACGGTGGCGAACGCCACGTCATCGAATTCTCTCGCCAACGCCGTAAACTTCGGCGCGAACCGCGCGCACGGCGCGCACCACGTCGCGGTGAACCGCACCACGCACTTTTTCTCGCGCGCGCCCATCGCCCGGAGCGCCGACGCGCTGTGTACCGCGCGCACGTCGCCGTGCGGTCGGTCGAGCAGCGCGCGCACATTTCCCCGCACCGCGCATCCGGTGCCACGTCGATCGACGGGCGCGTCCCACCACGGGATCGGCGCGTCCGGGGCGGTCTTCTCGGTGGACATGCGCGGCGCGCGCGGGCGAGGGCGGACGGTGACGACGCGCGCGCGCGCGCGGCGGGGCGAACACGCGCGCGCGCGGGCGAGTGACGTCGAGCGACGACGCCGAGGGGACGACGCGTCGCGCGAGACGAGACGGCGGGATCTGCTCGCGGGTGGTGTCGGTGTCGGCGCGTCGGTGTGGTTGCCGGGAAGCGCCGAGGCGCGGGTGGACGCGTCGCGGGCGAACGCGCGCGCGGTGCCGACGACGGAGACGCCGCTGCGCGGGACGCGCCTGACGCCGTCGCGCGTGATCAAGGGGTGCTGGCAGTTGAGCGGTGGACACGGGGGGGATCGTGACAGCGACCGAACGAAGGGTGATGCCGCGGTGGAGGATTTTGAGCGCTTCGTCGAGGCCGGGGTGACGACGTTCGACACGGGACCGGAGGCGTGCGGATACGGCCCGAGCGAGTTGATCATCGGAGAGTATTTAAAAAGTCCCGCGGGACGAAGACGGGCGAATGAGGTGAAGGTTTTCACTAAACTATGTTGTGTCGGTCGTGAGCAGTACGGTATGACGAAGGAGTGGGTGGAGGCGAACGTGGATCGGCCGAGGAAACGTTTGGGCGTGGACAAGCTGAACATGGTGCAGATGTACTGGAACGACTACGGCAGTAAGGGCTACGTCGACGCTGCGCTGTATCTGACCGATCTGAAGCACAAGGGGAAAATCGACGCGGTGTCGCTCACGAATTTCGACACGCAACGCATGCGAGAGATGGTGGATGCTGGGGCGGAAATATCGACGAACCAGATTCAATACTCTCTGCTCGATCGACGTCCGGAAAAGTACATGACGAAGTACTGCAAAGATACGGGCATCGGTTTGCTCCCGTACGGCGTCGTCGCCGGAGGTTTGCTAGCGGATAAGTACCTCGACGCACCAAAGGGAGAGTTCCGAATCAACACCTCGTCCCTTCGTAAGTACTCGAGCGTCCTCGCAGAGGTCGGGGGGTTCGAGTGGTACCAGAGTTTGTTGAAAACGCTACGCGCGGTGGGCGATAAACACGGCGGTGCGAGCATCTCGAACGTCGCCTCGAAGTGGGTTCTAGACTCACCGGTGGTGCCCGCGATCATCATCGGAGCGCGAAACGCGAGTCACATCGACGACCACCGCGCTCTTTTTGATTTCGATCTCGATGACTCTGACCGCCGAGACATCGAGAGCGTTCTCGAGAAGGGTTACCAGGCCAAGGAGGATGCGTACACTTGGGAGCGCGGCGGACGTTGGTGAGAGATCGCCCATTTTTCCAACTTTTAAAATCACAAATTTGAGCATCACGGTTTGACGATAACTTTACCGAAAACGTTCGGATCGCGCAGTAAATCGTACGCGCGTTCCATCTCATCTAATCCTAAAACTTCCCCGACGGGAATCCTGAGCTTACCGCTCTCTACCAAGCGCGCGATAGTGACCATCGCATCCGGATCCAACCGCATCACGGCTTGCTCGTACCCGACGTCGTGTTGGAACCGCGCGAGCGCCCTCTTCCTCGCGTACTCGCCGAGCGCGCGCGCGACCCCCGCGACCATTCCACCGTCGTTCGTCGCGTTCTTCCCCAGATCCCCGTGTAACGTCACGTATCGTCCAACACCATACTTCAAACGCTCGATCGCCTGCGTCTTCGTCGCCTTTGTCCCGACGCAATCCACCGCGACGTCGAACGGAGCCCACTCCTCCGCCTTCGCGCGCGCGCGCAGCGACCCCTCGCCCGTATCCTTGAAATCCACAACCTCGTCCACGCCGACGACGTTCCTCAGGAAATCGAAGTCCCTCGCCGCGCACGTCGCCGTGACCTCCAAACCGGCGTCTTTCGCCAACGCGCACGCCGCCGTCCCCACCGCGCCGCCGCCGCCGAGCACGAGCGCCCGTTCCCCGCCCCTCGCCCCACCGCACACCATCATCGCTCGATGCGCCGTCAACGCCGCGAACGGAATCGCCGCCGCTTCCTCGTGCGTCATCTCTCTCGGTTTCCTCGCGATCGCGTGCGCGGGCGTCCGCGCGTACTCCGCCGCGCTTCCCTCTCGGCTCGTCGGCGGCGTCGCGCCGTACACCTCATCTCCCACCCCCACCCCTCGCACCGCCCGTCCGATCGCCACCACTTCACCGCTAAACTCTCTTCCCGGCGTCCACCGTCGTCGCGCGCTCGCGGGTCCGGCGTAGACGTCCACCGCGTACCCCTCTCGCGCCGCGTTCGCGTCGATGTGATTCACCCCGCACGCGCGCACGCGCACGAGGACCTCTCGCGCCCCGATCGACGGCACCGCGACGTCGTCCAGCGTGCGCGTCGTTCGCGTCGACGCGCACGAGAGCGCGGCGCGCATGCGCGACGGCACCGTCGACGCCATGACGCGGTGGTGTGACGACATCGACGTGCTCGCGGGATTCGTCGACGCGTCGACGACGCCGACGACGGCGGCGCCGCGATTCGGGCGCGGACGATGGCGACAACGACGACGACGCGCGTCGTGGTGCCCGCGCGCGCGCGCGAGGGAGGCGTCGTGAGGCGCAGGGCGCGGATGGGTGGGATCGATCGCGCGTGGACGTCGACGCGCGCGGGCGTTCGGAGGACGTCCACGACGCGCGGAGCGATGGCGGACGGCGACGAGGGGGTGGGCGACGGTGGTGAAGACGTGGGGGACGCGGATGGGCTCTCGGGCTCGTTCGCGGAGGAGTTGCGACGACGGGAGGCGACGCGGCGGGAGACGACGACGACGAATCCGTTCGATCGAACGGCGAGCGGAAACGCGCCCAAGTTCGCGGCGAACGCGGAAGAGAGGCGGCGAATGGGTGATGATGACCAGTTGGCGCGGTCGAGGGCACTGCAGAGTGAGGGTGGGTGCCATGGCGACGACGAACGCGCGCGGCGACGACGACGGAGGCGAGACGGAGACGTCGATTTCCCTCGACTCGACGACTGACGCTCGACGCTCGACGGAGTATCTCGACGCCACAGGTTTAGAGGGGTTTCCAGCGCGCGCGGCTGAGCTTTTAAAGCTCGGATTTGCCTCGTTTTTGGGTTTCGGTCCCTTCATCGCCGCCATCTCCGTCGTCTTCTGTCTCACCTACTTCCTCTTCGGAAGCGACTTCATTCACTCCGGCGAGGGCTACGGGTCGCCCGATTACATCCCTCCCGAGGTCTTACTCGCCGAGCCCACCGTCGATCGCATGATT
>NC_014430.2:168104-170760 GCF_000214015.3 Ostreococcus tauri | reverse complement strand
GCGACCGCCCGCGCGCCCGCGACGCCCGCGACGCCGCGCGCGCGCGAGAGACCGTCCTCGAGCGACGACGCACCGAAAACGCCGGAACGATCGACCGCGACGTCGCCGATCAAGGGCGCGCCGGTGCGCGTGCCGGCGAGCGTGCGATCGGTGTACAGACGCATCGATAAGAAGACGTTCTTAGATTGGGGATTGACGAGCGATTGGAGCGTGGATGGACCGCGGAAGCGACGGTCGATCGGGGGCGACGGCGATCGGACGGAGGAGGCGAGCGGAGCGGCGACGGCGAAACGGATCAAGGTGGAGACGGAGGAAGAGGATGGGAACGCGGCGAGTGAAGGGTACGGTGAGATGACGGAGGGATCGATCGAGAAGTTGTTCTTGTTGTTGAGAGAACTGTCGAGCGCGGAGTTGGACGCGCCGTTGCCGGTGCGGACGCCGGTCAAGGGAGAATCGAGCGTCGACGCGTGGTCGGGACTGGACTTATGCGAAGAGAGCACGTTCATCGACGTCGGGAGCGGGTACGGGAAGGTGGTTTTCCACGCCGCGCTCTCGGCGAAGGTTTCAAAGGCGGTCGGGATCGAGTACGTGCCGTCTCGAGCGCAGAAGGCGTCGGAGGTGCAAGCCGAGCTCATGGACGAGACGAGAGCGCTCATGACGGAGGAAGCTCGCGAGCTCGTGTCGCCGCCGCGGTGCGTTCTCGAACAAGGCGATGCCACCACGTACGGCGCGCTGAACTACACACATATTTACATGTACGACCGCGTGTTCAACGAGAAGACACTAGAGCTCTTGGCCAAGCAGCTCAACCGCTCCAAGTATCGCGTGTTGGTCACGTACCAACGGGTCGAGCTCTGGCGCCGTCTCGGCCTGCGTGACTTTGAACACGTGCACTCGTTCACGATGCGCACGACGGGTGGACAAAACTTCAAGGCGTACGTGTTCGTGCGATTGAACGCCTGAGGAGCGAGCTGAGCAACACGACGCGGGATACACGAAACATGCTTGCTGATCTTAGACGATGTAACAATGGTTCTCAATCAAATATACTGTGAATTCGTCACGCCATGGTGATATCTTCTACGCCGAGCTCATCCGTCTCCGCCTTCAACTTGAGCTCCGCTTTGTAAGCTCGAAGCGCCTCGAGCCCGTCTTCCAACACCTTGACGGTTTCTGCATCATCCTTTGCCTTGTATTCTCGAATGAGGGCCTTCAACTCGGTCTCCGTCGCCAACTTGCGCTCCGCTATAGATTTCTTACGTGGCAAACGATTACGAAGCATTTCTTCCATGTTCTTCGCTTCTTCCTCGGACATACCAGCCGCCAAGGCGTTCTCAAACGCGGCGTCTGGCGCCGCTTCGATTTGCTCCTGTTGCCAGTTCGCCAGCCATTCTTCGTCCCAGACGACGCTCGGGCCTTCGGGCTTGTAGTCCGCCGGTAGGATTTCCGCGTCTTCCGGAATGACAACACATCCTAGCGGGATCTTAATGCGCACCTCCGTGGCCTCAACGGTGGCCACGGCGCCGCCGTTGCGCAAGTACACCTGGATCCCTGTCGTAAAAACGTTGTTCCAGAACCAGTACAGCGCCAACCCCGCCGGAACGGTGAGCGAAATGTAACCGATGAAGAACGGCAACAATTTCAACAACACCGACTGATTTTGCATCTCTTTCGTCTTTTCATCCTCCTCCGGTTTCAACACCTCCATGCTGACGAACTGCGAGAGCGTCGTCATGATTGGAAACAGCAAATATAGCGAAGCGTCGTCCCAACCGATCGGCGGCGCCAGGTCCGCGTCGAGCGGGAGTAACCAACTAAGATCTCTCGCGTCCGTAGGTCCTGCGAGAGACGGAAGGAAAAACCAAGGCTCATCGAACGCTCCGTCGATGCCGGCGTTGTTAAACGCCCTGTACAAACCCGCGAGCACGGGGAACGACAGCAGCGCTGGACCGCAGCCGGCGAGCGGATTTACACCGTTCTCCTCGTACACGCGATTGATCTCTTTGTTCATTCGCTCCTGGTCGTCCTCATACTTCTCGCGAATCGCCGCGATCTGTGGCTGCAAGTTCTTCATGTTGAGCGAGCTCACCACTTGATCCTTTGTCAGCGGATACGTCACCATCTTCACCAAAATCGTGACGATGATGATCGCGTTCCCCGTCGGATACGGCACCCCGAGATCTAATAATTGACCCTTGATCGTGAATAATAAATCCTCCAGCGCATTCGAGACCGGGGCGAGCCAACCCTCCATGCGCTGCGGCGCCTGTATCTCTCCGCTCGCAATCTTCGCCGCGCGCTCCTCCGCCTGCACCGCCATCATCGCGTCCCGCATCGACGACCCACCATCGACCGCAATCGCCCCATCACTCACATCGAACACCCGTTCGACCGTCGATCGAACGTGTCCAACGAATTCCATCGCCGACCCGTCCGCCAGGTCGAACGCGCCGCGCGCGTGCCCCGGCGCGTTCATCGCCACCATCCGCGCCGCATCCAGCGCGTGCGCCGCGTCACCGACCCCCACGCCATCGAACGCGCGCGCGCGCGTCCGTCGCCGTCGCCAGAGCGCGCGTCGACGCGCCCACGACCCGACGCCCGAGGTCCTCGCGCGCGCGTCGCTCGATCGTCCCGACGCCGTGTCCGTGGTTCCCGT
>NC_014430.2:145492-168084 GCF_000214015.3 Ostreococcus tauri | reverse complement strand
GCGGACACGGCGCAGGCGCAGGCGGGAGGGATCGCGGGCGAGGACGCGGCGCGCGAGAGAGAGAGAGCGCGCGAACGCGCGCGCGCGTCGAGGGACGACGCGAACGGTGGTGACGCTCGGATCGGGGGGATGTGGATGCTGGACGGCGGCGTGGGGTCGGCGATGGTGGAGATGTGGATGATGGCGGTGCCGAAACGCAAGGTGACGCCGAGTCGACGGAAGAAGCGGAATCAGTTTAAGCGATTGCCGTTCGTCGAGAGCGTGGTGCGGTGCGCGGGGTGTGGGAAGGTGAATCTGCCGCACGTGCGGTGCTGCGATGTCGAGCGGGAGGACGCGAGGCGGGGCGGGCGAGGCGACGGCGACGCGCCTTGACGTAGCGATTTTGGAATGAATAGCAAGCAAATTTGACTTATTTATTCTTGTTTTTGCGAGATGAATTTCTTGACGACTTACTCCTCGATGTACGTACGACTCTTCAACCACTTCTTCGCGTCGTCGAACTTGGTCTCGTCGGTCGGGCGACCGTCCTCGCGCCACTTCTTGATCCACTGCTCGGCGGCGGCGCGTTGCTCCGGGGACAAGCTGTCGGAGCTGACGAACGACGCCTTCTTGACGGTGGTCGTGGTGACCGTGGAGCTAGAGCTCGCGACCGTAGTGTCGGATTTGGAGCTAGACGCGACCGTGGACTTCGTGGATGACGTCCACTTGCTGATCCAATTTTGAGCCTCAGCGGCGTTCTTTACTGGATCAGACTTCGCGACGACAGGCTTCGACGCGGTGGCAGCCGGAGCAGCCGGCTTTGAGGTCCACTTGTCGATCCAGGATTGCGCTTGCGAGGCATTCTTCACCGGATCGGACTTGGTGACGGCGGACTTCGCGGCGGGCTTGGCGGGTTCCGCGGACTCAGTGACTTTCGTCGTCGCCTTCGCAGGGGTGCCTTCAACGAACTTTGAGGCCGGCTTGTTGTTCGCCACCTTCTTACGCGGGGACTTGCTGATGTCGTAGCCAGAGTTGTTGATGGAAATAGTCGGCATCGCTGTGACCTTCGCCGCCACTTCTGGATCCATGTACTTGGCCAGAGCCTTGTCGAACCATCCCTCCGTGGTGCTGGCACCGCCGGATCCCGCTTGCGAGACGAATCCGCTCTTGCTGGTGGCGTTGCGAGCGGCTTGCTCTTGCTTTTCACGCATTTCCTTGCTTCTGGTTTCGGCAATCAAGCCGAGCGTCGCGGCAACGCCAAAGGCGGCGGAAGATTGCAAGTTCAAAAAGTCGCCAGCATCCTCGTTCGCTCGAGCGAGCGTCGCTTCAGCCTTCGCTTCTTGACCGTCGATGATGGCGTCAACGTTGACGTCGATGCCTGGCAAAGGAGCCCTTTGGACTGCGGTCAACCTTGAAACGCCGGCGAACGGAGTGAACGGGGTGAAGGCGTTACCCTTGGTATATTCTGGCTTGACCTTGGCGACGGTTTGCTTCTTGTAAGTCTGTCGCACACCAGACTTGGCCGCGTTCTTCTTTGCAGCGAGTTCAGCCTTCACCGCAGCGCGCTTCGCGTCGGCAGCTTCTTGGGCTTGAATGCGAGCAATGCGCTTAGCTTCGGCGGCAGCCTCGTTGGCTTGTTGCTCAGCGGCCTTCGCGGCGGCCTTCGCGGCGGCCTTCTCGGAAGCGCCAGAGGAGGCAGCTCCGGTGTCCGAGGAGGTCATGTACTGGGACAAGATGCCGAAATCGAAGCCGAGATCGTCGCTGGAAAAATCGGCGGACGAAGAGCGCGGGGCCATCTTGGCCGCACGTTTTTCTTCTTCAGCCAGGCGCTTGGCCTCAGCCGCGGCGCGCTTGGCCTCAGCCGCAGCGGCGGCGGCTTCAGCCTTGCGTGCCTTCTCTTCAGCTTTCTTATCAACCTTGGGCGCGGACGGGGTGCTTTCCATGTACTGAGAGAGAGAGCCAAAGTCAAAACCAAGGTCCATAGACGCACCCGAAGACGCGACAACCTTGTCCTCCACCTTCGCCGCCTTTTCCGCCTCTCTGGCGGCGTCCCTGGCGGCGCGAGCCTCGTCATCTGCGGCCTTTCTCGCGGCAGCCTCAGCAGCCTTGGCTTCGCGCGCCGCAGCGGCCTCAGCAGCCTTGGCTTCGCGTTCCGCGGCGGCCTCAGCAGCCTTGGCTTCGCGTTCCGCGGCGGCCTCAGCAGCCTTGGCTTCGCGTTCCGCGGCGGCCTCAGCAGCCTTGGCTTCGCGTTCCGCGGCGGCCTCAGCAGCCTTGGCTTTGCGCAACTCCTCGGCATTTTGTCCGGCGACGACGCTTTCGACGACGGTAGGAATCTCGGCTTCGCTCTCATCGACAGCTGACTTCACCGGCGACTCAAACTTCGGCAATTCAAACTTCGGCGCGTCGAAATTCGGGATTTCAAAAGACGGAGCGGTGAAAGCGTCGAAGCTCGGAATGCTGAAGGATGGAGCGGCCGCGGATCGTTGCACCGGCTCGCGTCGCCTCGTTCCCTTCGAACCGCGACGAGAGTTGTCAGCCGTGTCGTTCAGCAGTTCGATGGTCATCGATTCATCGATACCGCGGTCATATCGGTACTTCAAATTGTCCTTGGCCGTACTGAGAGCATCGTAATCCAACTCAGCAATCGTGTTTGACGTCTTGAGCTCAGTCAAGTAGTCGTCCGCGGCCACTTGCGCCACCTCCACCGAGGTTGTCGCCGCAACGGACGGTTGAACAGATCCCTCACCCCCGGCAATGATGGAAAACGCGGTGATCCCGGCGAAGATCCCACGCTTGAGCTGCTGGTCGTCCTCGGTGGCGTCTTCATCGCTCTTCTTTGCCGCGCGAGGAACCGCGCGGCTGGCGCGCTTGGACGCGTTCTTCTTTGAAGCCTATCGAACGACGATTCGCGCGCGTCGTCAGTCCTTTGTTCATCGCTCGCCCCGCGCGATCGATTATAAAGAGCTTCATCGCTCCTCCGCGCGTCCTCGAACGCCTCCGCGCGCGCTTCACCGTCCGTCGCGCGCCCGATCGTTTCGAAAAAAACAGACGACGTAATCCGAGCCGGTTTTTTCACGATCGCCCCCATCGCGTCGCCGTTCGAGCGCTTCACGCGCGTACCTTGACACCGACGTGCGAACGGGCGTTCGCGGACGCGCGCATGATGTCACTCGCGGCCGACATCGCGACGTGTGCGACGAGAGACGCGAACGAAAGTGTCGACGGATCGCGCGCGTCCCACGGGTGACGCCTGGGCGAATCGCGGTCTCGGTCGGTCGGCTACATAGCGATGTGTAGAATGATGTATGGTTTTTGGTATCAAAATTGATTCATGCTACGAAAATGACCTCGAGTACGTAGTATCTCGCAGGGATATTCTTTTATCGACCTTGACGATTCGCATCACGGTAGTTTGTGTAGGTGAATAGTGTAATGACGGTTGATGTCATTTTTTATTTTTTTCGTCGCACGCGTGTCCTCCTCTTTCGGTTCGCGACCGGTCGAGCGGCCGTCGGCGACGCGCTCGCGCGCGCGCGGCGTCGCGACGACGGCGCGGACGCGCGCGAGAGCGATGCGCATCGACGCGAGGGTTTCGTTTGATTGTTTGGAAGCGCGCGCGCGTTCGCACGAGGTCGATCGCGTCGTCGGCGAGGGACGATCGCGCGAGGGACGATCGCGGGCGACGCGTGCGGAGAAGCATCGGGGGCGATCGTCGCGCATTCGCGCGATCTTCGCCGAACGTTCGGACGATTTATCGTCGATCGCGAGCTCGAACGTTTTAACAATCGTTACGCATCGTCTCCGTCGACGCTCGAGGTGAAAAACCTCTCACATCGTCCTCGACTTTGCGCGCGCGCGTGGCGCGCCGACCTTGGCGGGTTCCCGAACCCGCCCGCTCGAAATCGTGCCTCGACGGTCGTTCGTTCTCTATTCTCGTCTTCGTACACGCCCCGATCGCGAAGCACGAACGCGGGAAAGTTGAACCCAACATTGACCGCTCGATCGACGCGTCGAAACGCGCCTGATCACCGTCGCGCGTCGACGAACCCGCGCGATTCTCGTCCGCCTCCCTTTCGTCGGCAAATCACATTTCCTCGATTTATAACTCGCCGAACACCCCAAAGGTTCCAGGACGGGCACGCACTTTGACGACTGCCCCCGCACACGCGCGCGCGCGACCGCGCTTCACCGAGCGTCGCGATCGCGCTCGACGCGAACGTTTCTTGACCGTCTGTAACACGCGTGATCGCTTCATTCGACGTTGTGACGACCGCGCGCGCGAGGGAAACGTCGTGGGGTGGAATTCACCGCGACGAAACCGTCGGTCGTCGCGCGATTACGACGTGCACGACGCGATCGAGCTCGATGTCGTGTAAATTTCGTGAAGGGACGATCAAGCGGGCGTGTTACGATGCGCTACGCGAAGCTGGGAGTCAGGGGCTCACGGTACGGCGGCGCGCGACGACGGGGAGATTCTTGATGGGTCGGGAGTCAAGGACTTTGAGACTTGTGCCCTGCACGCACGCAGAGCGGACGTAGGAGGACCATGACTGACGATTAAGTGATCATTCGACGACATAGGTGAAGGAAATCGCGCAAGCGGTGCGAGAGCAGACCGGTGGGGTCAAGCTTGGCGGGGCGACGCCGCAGAACACGATCGTTGGGCAGCTCTCTAAAGGTGCGCGGTTTCGACGCGCACGTGCGCAACTCGAGAGACTGACGGAGTTGGGTTTCGACGATAGATCCGACGTTTATTTTGGTTAAGCGCGCGACTTACAGAGTTGCAATCGATGGTGAGAGTGACGATGGAACTGAGTTCCATGCCTCAGGTGAACGAGAGGGTCGGAATAAGCGAGCGAAGACGAGGAACGAGAGCGAGTCGGCGAGCGAAAAAAGCACGGGCTCAGAGTTCGTCGACGCAAATCTGGCGTACGAACCCGGATGCATGGTAGAGGTGGCCCGCCCACACAAGTCACATGGTGCGACGTGGGCAAGTGCAAAGGTTATCGAGAACGATGGCGAGTTCATTGTGTTGTCCGTCTCTCCTGAGGGCGGCGATGACGCGACTGCAGACGTCGTTCGATTGCCAACGCGTCTGTTGGCAAGCACAATTAGACCGGCGCCCCCGGTCGAAAACTTAGCCGTGGATCAATCGCGACGATTGAACGAGGAGGTGGATGTGCACTACAACAATAGATGGTGCGAGGGCTACATCTCTCAGGTCACTGACGCTCGCGGGAAGATTGTCGTGTGCTTTCCAGGAGTGGGCGCAAACAACGACACATCGTTGATAGTGTTTCAAGACTCGACCGGTCAGTGCTGGATTAGGGAGACTTGGAATAAAACGCGACCGAAGCGAGCGTCCATCAGACGCGGATGGACTCTCTCGCTTCAAGGTGAATGGTCGCCAAGAGGCGCGCCGCAGGAAAACGGTGCAGCTGCACCGGACTCGGCGTACAAGCAACTCGCAGCGATCAGCATGATCGAAGCAGGGGACAGTACCAAGCTCGGTTTTAAGCGCGACGGTACCACGATTTCGCTGAGTGAACAACCCTCTAGGCTTGAATCACACGCCGCGACGACGACGGAACTCAACGGGTCGTACATCGGCGACTCAGCCAAGGGCGTCGTCACCTCGGACGAGACGGACTGTCCTTTCAAATCCATCTCTGAGGCGTGCTATCACTTGCTGCTCACCGCCGGTCCGGAAGGTCTTCAGGTAAGCAAAATGGTGCGCACTATTCAAGAACGTTCTCTCGTCAAGCTTGCCGGGAAGACGCCTGCGAACACCGTGTACAGTAGGCTGAGTCAAGATGCGAGATTCGTCAACGTCTCTCGCGGTGCGTACGCGTTGGAGAGCATCGTCGCAGACGCCACAAAGAACATGAAAACGTCTCCGCAACAGCGATCACAAGTCGACGAGTCTCCGAAGCGGCCCAGACCGCGCATTTCAGAGGTAAATCCGCGAGTGTATCCCATGAGCACAGACAACTCCGCGGTCCATCGCGACGGTCTCGTAAGCGCCACTCCGTCCATCGCGGGTGACTATCACGGAGCGTCCCTGAGCTGCATGTCCGAGCTTTCCAACGCGAGCGAGCTCCTTCTGGGTTTGCGAGGCAAACGCTGATGTATTTCCGACCGCGCAGAGTGAAGCGTGTACAATAAATCTGCTCACAGCGCAACTTTTTGATCTTGTTTCACATTCACGGCTACGACTGATAGCACAAAGACATGTTTATTACATCAATGAACGAAAAACGCTGGAAACGACCTCGGAAACCTCTCCTCGGACGTGAACCACGGTCGACCGAGCGCCGCGCTGACGCCGCACCACGTCAAAATCATCAACCCGTAGCTCGACACGAACCCGTCCAAGACAAACCTCTGGCTCTCTCCGATCGATTCCAGATCCATCTCGCATCCAGAGTTGAGCATCCAAAACGCGAGTCCGTTCACGAGCGCCGACCCCCACATCGTCCAATCGAACCCGTACGCGCCGTACATCCCGAACAGGATGCCCACGTAGAGCGCCAGGACGTGTTTCAACATCGCGCTCATGCGAAGCGCGTCGTCCGCCGTCCATCGCGCGTCGCGCTCGCGCGCGCGCACCTTACGCAGGAGCGCCGCGTTCGCGCGCGATGCCGCTCGGAGCGCCTCCATGCCGCGCGCGCGCGTGCGCGGGGCGGACGACGTTCGCGCGCGGCATCGCGCGGTGACGGTCCGCGTGTGAGACGGTGAGACACACACGCCGTGACGTCGATCGCGCGCGTCCACCGCGGACGCGCGCGCGAGGACGACGGCGATGCCGCGCGCGATGGCGACGATGCGAACCGCGACGACGACCGCGGGCGCGCGCGCGGGCGGACGACGCGCGACGGCGACGGCGCGGACGCGGCGGACGACGGCGTCGAGGGCGACGGCGCGGGACCTCGCGCAGGTGGCGCTGGAGCTGGACGGCGAGACGCTCACGGCGGCGGCGGCGGCGGTGCTGGGCCTCGGCGCGGGGTTGGGAATCCCGATCTTCTTCGTGCAGCAAGAGAAGCGGGATAAGGAACGCTTGGAGGAGATTCGGGAGCTGAATCGGGCGACGCTCAAGGCGACTGGGGAGCAGATGACGCCGGAGGAGATCCAGGAACTGCGAGCGTCGCGGTACTTGGACCGACGAGAGTTTAAGGATGATGATTAATCGCGTGGTCGTTGATGATTCATCGCTTGGTCGTCGCGACGGAGGCGATGGTTCGTGTTCGGAAGGAAGCGCCCGCGACGGCGCGCGCGACGCGCGACGTAGCTCGAGTTGTTCGATTTTTTTGTGAATGATAATACACGATGAGCTGTGAAAGATTTTCCGCGATGTCGTGTCTCTATGACCACCATTATCGCGCAATCTACTGCCCGGAGCCGATGTGTCGCTCGCTCAGGGAGAATTTCGGGTACACTCGCTTGTACAGCGTCGCGCAAATCGTGTCGTGTTGATGGATGACGTTGTTGAAGATGCACTTCATGCGTCCGTGTGTGCCCACGGGCTCGACGATCTTGCCTCGCAACCCGTATTTTGTCCATAACTCGAGTGGTTTGAACCAACGAATATCGTCTGGGTTATGGAACATGAATCTCGCGACGGATTTATGCTTGTGCGTGCGGAACGGAACCGCGCTCAGGATGACTCGCTTCAGTATGATCCGGTCCGGATTCGCATCACGAACTGATCCGGTGAGGCATAGGTCGACGCTCACGCCCTGTGCGTTAAACGTCTCCTTGAACGCGATCACCGGTGCTGGGCCATAAGTGATCGGAGCGAAAACACTCGCGATGGTTGGCACTCTGGCGCGCAAGAATCGCTCCAACTTGTGCTTGTCACCCAAATTGTCCGTGTTATACACCGGCGCCGCGCGTTCGCGACGCCAGCCGACGTGGAACCAAAGTGCGTCCTTAGACTTCAACGGTGCGTCGTAGTTCGTCGATTTCGTGACGACGTAGTTCATCACGGACAGGCATGACTCATACTGCATCAAGCCACTGACGACGACGGGGCCGGCGCCGCCGACCCAGCCGTTCCACGATGGACCCACACCCGCGCCGATGGTCCCGTCATCGCCACGCGGACACTCACTGGGATTCGGCGCTTTGTATCGACCGAGCCCCTCGAACAAAGCGATGACCGGCACTCGCGGGACGTTAGCGAAGGTGATGCGCACGTACGTGCCGACTTGCACGCCCGCAACCGCATCCTCCTCTCTTACCTCCAATGCGCGCTTATGTGCTCGTCTGAAGTTTTCAAACGCAAAAACGCGGGAATAATCGTAAGGGAGTGACTCCTTTGGATCCCACGGAGACGATCGAAAAGATTTTAAACCTCGATACTTCGCAAATCGGTCCCGCGCCGGCATGTGGTCCGGCGTGTCCATTTCATCTGGAAACTTTAAATCCTCGTTTTCAGCATCCTGGAGCATCGCCCGCTTACTACTGTCACGTTGCGCGGCGTCCAAGTTTCTCCGTGTCTCTTGATCCATCTCATCGTCGTCATCGTCGTCGCCAGCCACCCACTCCTCATCTGATCCCTCGCCCTCCTCAATCTCGGCACCTCCCTCGCGCATCTCTGCCTCGGCTCCAAAAGTGTCTTCATCCGGGACGTCATCCATATCCGCGTCGTCGTCATCGTCATCTGCTTCGTCTTCATCATCCGCACCTTTCCCATCTAAGAGCCAAGACGCTTGGTACGCGCTCATACCAGCCGGACGAGCCTTCCTCATCGACTCCAACTCAGCGTTCTGGAGCTCCGTCGCTGTCGGCCACGTTTGTTCGCCCGCCATCTCGTCGGGTTCGTTTTCGCGCATCACCGGCTGGGCGATGCTATCGTCGCGCGTCCAAGTCATCAAGACCTCGTCACCCTCCATCGTGTCGTCCTTGTCAGCGCGCGCATTCAATCGTGCCTCTGGCGGCTCGAGAATTGACTCAATCTTCGCCACAGGAAAGTCGCCAACACCCGGCAAGTTCCAGAGTTGGTTCGCGTTACCAGAGTCACCTCTCACATACCCCTCGACGATAACAGTTGCAAATCGATCGTCTTCCGCGTTCGGGACGACTTCGCGACGATGTGCAAGCACGTATGGTCGCTGGAGACGCCATCTTGGTTGGTCGACGCGAATCTCCAGCGTCTGCCTCGCCAACTCCGTGAGCTCTGCCCTGGACGACGCCGGAAGCGCCTTCACGCGATCCGTCGTCATTTGAAACTCATTTGCGACTAAATTCATCATCGCCTTCTTAACCTCCTGCCTCTTCGCCTGCTTCACATCCTCCAAGCCTCGAAGTGCTAGGAGCGTCTGCGGAATCCCGAGCGCCTTGAGCGTGGGTAAACACCTCGCCACCGCCTCACTCGGTTCGGGCGACGTCACCGACGCGACGACCAATAAGACATCACACGCCTTCAAAATTTCCAACGACGCGAGCGCGTTATTCGGATTCATGAGCATGAAGGACGCGCGCGCGCGGTGCCGCGCGCTCGTCGCGGTCCGCGGCGTCGACGCGTCTTCGAACATCCCCCGCACGACGTCCTCGATTTCTCCCTCACTCGCCCCATCCCCCCTGACGGCTCTCACCAACCCCTCGCAGAACGCTCGAACGTCCTCGGCGCCCTGTTCAACCTCGTTAAAGCACAACACAGCCGTCACGCGCGGCGTCGCCCGCGCGTGCCGCCTCTCCGCCAACACGCTCGCACGATTCGCCTCTCGCGCCTGTCTCGCCCGCATCGCTCGCGTTCGTTTATTCCCAACCCCGAGTCCCGTTTTCAATCCCGCTCGCACGCGCGCGCCGAACATCTCGCGCACCGACGCGTCATCGCTCGTCTTGTGCTTTTTCCACGAATGTTTACTCTGATGCCGTCCACTGTTGTGCCGCTTATTCCGCTGTCCGTGCGCCGACGGTCCCGGCATCGCGCGCGCGTCGTCGAGCCTCCACCGCGCGCGCGCGCGCGAGCCGTCGCCGCGTGCGCGAGACGCGCGCGCGCGACGGCGCGCCCGCCGCCGGGGCGACGGTGGAGATAAATCACACGCGCGCGCGAGCATTCGCTGTGTGCGTCGTTTTCACCCATCGAGCTCGTATGTCGATCGGTGGGTCATGACTCGTGGTGCCAGTGCCTCGGACGCGATGGATGGAGAATCAATCATTCGCTGTGTGCGTCGTTTTCACCCATCGAGCTCGTATGTCTATCGGCGGGTCATGACTCGTGGTGCTAGTGCCTCGGACGCGACGGATGGATAATCCATCGCGGTCGCGACGACGCCGCGCGCCCGACGTGAGGTCGCGCGCGAGGACGTCCACGCGCGGCACACCGCGTCTCCACCGACCGCGCGACGATGGAGCGCGCCGTGGGCGTCGCGCGACGTGGAAGCGCGCGTGAGACGTTCGGGACGACGCGAGCGATCGGGCGGCGCGGTTCGGGGCGAGGCGTCGCCGCGTGCGCGCGCGCGACGCCGAACGCGGCGCCGGCGAACGATTTGATGATTCGCGCCGCGAGGGGGGAGCGCGTCGAGCGCACGCCCGTGTGGTTGTTCCGCCAGGCTGGGAGACATTTGCCGGAGTACAACGAGCACAAGCGGGCGCGGTCGAAAAATTTCTTAGAGTTGCTCGCGGATCCGAAGGACGTCGCGGAGTGCACGATGCAACCGATCAGGCGGTATAACTTGGACGCCGCGATCTTGTTCAGCGATATATTGGTGATCGCGGAGGCGCTGAACGTCGAGGTGGAGATGCCGGGCGGGAAGGGGATTTTGGTGCCGAACCCGCTCAAAGGTCCGGAGGATATGGGACGGGTGCCGAAATCGATCGATGTCAACGATAAGCTCTCGCACGTGTTGGCGAGTGTGCGTGAGATCAACGCGCAGATCGAAAAGGAAGGTCTCGGGGTGCCGCTCATTGGGTTCAGCGCGGCGCCGTGGACGCTCATGTATTACATGGTCGGCGGGTCGTCTCGTAAGAACACCGACTCGGGGATGCGATGGCTTAAAGAGCATCCGAAGGAGGCGCAAGAGTTGTTGGATATTTTAACCACGGTCGTGATCGATTACCTGTGTGCGCAGATTGAGAATGGGGTGCACATGGTTCAAGTGTTCGAGGCGATGTGCGAACACATCACCGAGGAGAGCTTTTACGAGTACGCGATGCCATGCATGGCGAAAATCGCCGCCGAAGTGAGGCGTCGTCACCCGGATATTCCGATTCTTGGGTTCGCTCGCGATGCCCCGTACGGGCTCGCCGCGCTTCAACAGGCTGGGTACGACATCATCACCATCGACACCGCGATGGACCGGACCGTCGCGCGAGACGTGCTGAGACACGACGCCGAGGCGCGAGGCGTCGAAATGTCCGGCGTTCAGGGCAACTTTGACCCGTCCTTACTCAATAAAGAAGGCGGGTCCTCGTTCGAGGGCATTGAGGCCGAGGTGACGAAGATGCTCACCGAATTCGGTCCGCAAAAACTCATCGCTAACCTCGGCGCCGGCTTGAGCGGCAAGGAAGACGTCGAAAAGGTTGCCTACCTCGTCGACAGCATCCACCGCGTCTCCGAGACCATGATCGCCGCCGAGTAAACGCTTATTACATTCTTCCTTTTGTAGTCTTAATGCCTCAATTGCGACTCTTGTCTTCCCTCATCATCCGCTCGATGTGGGGCGCTGTACAAAAATCTCAAATAGCGCTCCTCACCTCTCTTCACGTCTTCACGCGTCGCGATCGCGACGCGCGCGATGCGTCCTCGAACGCGTCACGGTGCTCAGCGAACGCGTACGCGTCTCTTATACGTTCTCGTCCTCGTCCTCGCCCTCGCGACGACGTGCGTCGCTCGGGAGTCGACGAGACGATCGAGCGCACATTTGGCTTCCGATGAAAATCCCTCGTTGATCGATCGCGTGCGAGCGAAAGCGCGACACGCGCTGGCCCCGGCGGGCGCGCTAGCGATCCTACGAGCGCGGCCGGCGGTGCGACTGCGGATCCTGAGCTGGATCGCCGTGTGCGTCGTCTGCATGTGGTTTGCGTTCAGACGCGCGTTGACTGCGGCGAGGAACGCGATGACGCCGGCGAATGTTTTGGCGCAACGCGAGGCGTTTGCTCGCGAGATCAAGTCGTTTCGCACGCGGAATGCGCCGAGCAAGGGTGAGAGGGAGACGGACGAGGTAAAGTTCGCTGCGGCGCGGCAGAAGCTGCACGCAGTCGTCGAGGCGAAACGACGGGTGGACGGCTATGCGAAGGAGCTACGAGCGCTCGAGACGAGTTTCTTGCCGGAAGAGTTTCATCAGGATATGTTTGTGGACAGTGGTGATCGCGCGCGGGACCTTAAGGAGGCATACGAGCGAGCTTTGGTCGCGAGCGGGTGCAAGGCTAAGACGGCAAAGGAGGAGTTGGTTGCGCGAGCGAAGTGGCACAAGACTCACGATTTGGCGACGGCTATGAAATCTTGGGAAAATGTCGACGCGAGTAAGCGCAAGGTGATGTATGAGGGATATCAAGGAGGGTGGTACACTGCGAACACGCCGCTGGGCGTGCCAGTGTACATCGAAAGGTTGGGCATGATGAACGCGCAAAAGCTGCTCGATTGCGTGAGCGAGGAAGAGCTGTACGTGCACAGGTTACGCATGCAAGGCTACACGATGAAGACGTTGTTGCCAGAGATGGCAAAACGTCCGGGGGTGATTGCGAGGGATAAGATTGTTCACGTCATTGACATGAAGGGTGCCGGAATGTCGCTGATGGGGAATAGAAGCGTTCAACTCTTCAAACTGCTACAAGAGATTGACGCAAACTTCCCAGAGTTCCTCTACCGAACCTACGTTGTGAACGTTCCTATTGGCGCTCGTGCAGTTTGGATGACTTTCAGTGCAATGTTCCCGGCGCGCGTACGCGCAAAGATCCGCGTGCTGGGCAACACGAGGGGAAGCAATGCGGACAAGCTCGCCGTCATATTCGGTGGTAGAGACCGCGTGCCGGACTTTCTCGGTGGTTCGTGTGAACGTCGCCTAGACGAGTGCCCACCCTGGTGCTTGAAAAGTATGAAAGAGACGGCGTTTGTGCCGTGGGAAAAGAATGTAGACCTCACAAAACTCACAACGGCCCAGCCCGCGAGCTTCAAGAACAGCAAATCTGAGTCCGAACTCTCTGCGCACTCTCTGCGCGAGATGTCACCGGCTCTGACGACCTCTTCTACCGAGGCGCGGGGCGATGTGAAGAGGACATCCAGCCTCGGGCGGCTGTTCTCAAAGAAGAAGCGCGATTGACCCATTCTTTGTTAGTTAGTAGTGCCTCGTACAGGACTCCGAGGGTGTGATCGATTCATCGCAAGCCACACTTCGCGCCAGATTTTTCGCGCGTGCGTGTTCCTTCTGTCTTTCGGCGTCATGCGAACGCGCACAACCTCGTCTCCGCAACGTACCGCTCAAGATCTCGTCTCCTTCCTCGCCGCGGTCACTCTTCTCGCTCGCGACGCGCGTGCGTTGAAAGTTGCGTTTCTCGCGGACACAGGCATTGGAAACGACAAGCCCGGACGCGAGTGGACCGATTATCTCGGTAATGTGCGTCGTCCGAGCTACAAGGTTGATGGTGAGGAGTGTAAGACGTTCGACAACAAGTACTGCGGCGAATACTCGCGAGCCCGAGACGTCTTCGCGCTCGCCCAAGATGCGGGCGCGGATTTGATCGTCCACGCGGGCGATCTCGATTACGCGAGCTCGCCGACGTCTTGGTTTCGATTTCTCACCGAGAACGTTTGGCGCCGCGGTGGAAGGTACGTGGCGTTGAAGGGCAATCACGACGTCGACGGGTGGGATGGCGTTCAAGACTTGTGGAGCGGTCCTCGCGGCTATCAACGATTGCTCGCTTCGCAGATTCCGAGGGGTGCGAAGGCGTACGGATCTTACGGTGAGGATTTTGCCATGGAGTTCGGGGGAGTTCTCATAGTCATGTCCAGCGTGGGGTCCGAGAGCCCGGGAGAATCCTCAAACAAGGCACACTACGAATTCTTGGAGCGTGCCCTATCGCAAAGCTCGGCCATATGGAAGGTGTGCGTGTGGCACATGACGATGAAGGATTTGCAAGTATCGTACAAGGGTGACGCCACGGGATATGGTGCGTACGAAATCTGCCGCAAGTACGGTGCTTTCATCGTCACCGGACACAGCCACGTGTACAGTCGATCGTACACGATGAAACGCTTTGGGACTAAAGTTTACGGTTTCACGCGAGGTGATCTCCGCGTGAACGATCGAGATTACGGCGCGGTAAAGCTTCGCCCCGAGCGCGATGGCGTCGACGGTCTCACCGGTCTCGCCGTCGTCGGCATAGGTGGATACAAGAATGAAGCCATGGAGCGCGACAGCGGTATTTGGGCCAAGGTATACTCGTCTCAGTGTCTCCAATCGAGCTCTTCGTGCGAGCGCGCCGCCGACGACAATAAATTCGGCGTCCTCTTATGCGACTTCACGTCCGAACGAGACGCCGAGTGCGAGCTCCGAGTCGTCCCTAGACCCGGATTAGACGCGTCTCGAAAGCGTTCCGCCGCGTCCGCGCCGTCGCTCGTCCGCGACGCCTTCGTCTTACGCCGCGAGCGCGCGTAGACCCACCGCCGCGCGATCGTCCACGATGTCATTTTCCATTCTTCCTTTCCCCACCATCCGCGCCCGTCCCACGCGCCGCCGTCCGTCGCCTGCCCGCGCGACGCGCTCGCGTGGCGAATCCAAAACACGCGTCCACATTCGGGATCTCCCCCGTCAAGGCGTCGTCACCATTCGGTGCCGACGTGGCGCCGTCTCCGCGAATTGTCGCGATCGATCGTCACCGTTCGACGCGCGACGCGCGACGCGCCCGATGTTCGCCCACGCCGCGACGACCGCACACGTTTTCACCGCCGCCCCGCGCGGGAGCCGCCCGCGCGCGGGTCGATCGGCCACGCGCGTGACCGCGACGATCGCGCGCGCGCGGGAATTCGCGCCCGAGGTGCGATCCGAATCGTCGACGTGATCGCGACGGTTCGAACCTCGCGCGACGCGCGTCGGCGCGCTCGAACGCGATGGACGTCGATGACTAATTATTGGTGATACGTCCATCGACGACGCAGCGGCGTGAGGTGGCGAGCGTCGCCGCGAAGGCTGCGGCCCCACCGCCGCCCGCGCGAATGATCACCGCCGCGCAGTACGCCAGTCTGTTCCAAGCCGTCATGGGCGTGTACGCGTTGCAGATGCTCCTCGTTCCGGCGAAGATGATCACCGACCACTTCAACGCCGCCGCGGATCAGCTGACGCAGTTCTGGATCCGAGGCTCCGCGGTCGCTTTCTTTGGAATCGTGTACGCGGTGCGCACCCTCCCGAGCGCCGAGGCGACGACGCTCGCCTTCTTCACCTCCCTCGGATGCGCCGTCTTGTACCCGTTCAACGCCAAGTTCAACCTGTTGAAGCATAACTTGAGCGTGAAGTACCCGATGCACTACGTCCCGGAGGTACTCCTGGGGGGTCTCACGCTCCTCGGCGCGTACGTCATGTACGCGTGAGGCGTCCGCGAACGGCGCGTCATCACGCGATCTCCCCCGAGCGCGCCCGCGGTGTCAAGACTTCTACGCAATCAAGTATAACATTGTCCCACTACGATATGAGTCTGTTGTAAAACATCCTACAGGTCCAAATATTCACCCTCCCGCCGACGCGCGTCGCGGCGTCGCGCCGCACTTCGCGGCGCCCGTCATGCGCGTCGCTCCCGCCCGTCCGTCCGCGCCCGCGCGATGCGCTCGCGAGCGCAGGCGCGTCCAAGGCGCCCACGCGCGCGCGCATCGACCCGCGCGCGCGTGCGAGAAGGACGTTGCGCGTGATGTCTCTCGCGTGTTCCTCTTCGGCTTCGCCGCGCACGAGATCCCGCGCGCGCGTGAGCTCGTCGACGCGCTCACGGCGGCGATCGCGGACAGCGGCGCGGACGTCGGTCGGGTAGACGTCGTCGGCGTCGGCGCGAGCGAGGGCGCGATGAGCGCGAGAGAGCTCGGAGGGCTGCGCGCGTCGGGCGCGCGCGCGGACCCGGAGGGCGACGGAACGCGGGTGGTCTTGCTCGATGGTGCGAGCGCGCGGGCGTTGATGCCGGATTTGAAGATGGAAATGAGTGAAGAGGGGTTTGAGGCATCGGTGTTCGGGGTGTTCACGGAGACGACGCGGGAGGGTGAGCTCGAGAAGGCGGCGGCGAGCGTGGTTGAAGCGCACGAGCGGTACTGGAACCTGCGACCGACGACGGCGGCGGACTCGTACGACGTCGAACGAGACGTGAACTTTGAGTACGAAGGAGAGACCGATGAGTGGGATCTCGCACGGGTGACTACGGCTATGGCGGTGTCGATGGATCGCGCGGACGTTTTAGACACGGCGTCCATGCGACGGGGCGAGGAACGCTTACGAAGCGACGCCTCGAACGTCGTCGCTGTGGACGGGGTCGTGGGTGAGCCGCTGCGGCAAGCGCTCCTAGACGCGCTCACGGAGGTCGGGTACGACCACTATGAAGAGCCTGGACCGCCGGAGAGCAAGTGGAACCGCGAGACACGAGATGGGTTGGAAGGTGACGACGGCAAGTCGCCGCCCGCGAGCTGGGGTCTAACCTCGGAAACGCTCAGCGAGGTGATGAAGTCTGACGCCGTGCGCACGTTCCGCGCGCGTCTTGCGGCGATGTATCCAGAGTATGATATTCGCACGATGCCAAGCGACACGCTTGAGCCCGACGGTATTCCTGGATCGTGGGGCGGCTCGAGCATTTGTTCCGCCATTGGGAACGCCGCAGTGTACGGTGATATGTTCAACTGGCACATCGATATGGATCCGAGTCAGCTCGATCCATCCGCGCCGTGGGTCGAGCGCTTCGGATCTTACGTGAACCGCGAGCGAGGCCGCCCGCTCTTCGTAAGCGCTATGGTGTACCTCAATCCGGGTCCTTGGCCCGCCGCCTTCGACGCAGAGACGTTGTTCCTCGATCCGGGCACTGGTACGGGCGTCTTCGTTCGCCCACAGCCCGGTCGTGTGGTGATCATGGATCAGGACATTGTCCACCGCGTATCGACGCCGAGTCAAATCGCGGGATTGCCTCGCTACTCCCTCGTCCTAAAGCTTTGCTTCTTCCCCAAGCGCACGGACGAAGCACAAACGATGACAATCATTCGTGAGGAATGGGGCGCCAAGACGTGTCGCTTCGGCACCGCCGCCGGTCACGTCGGTGGCGATGAAACGTTCCTCGATGACGACGAGTGCGACCCCTCGCTCGAGGAGTGCGACCTCCTCGCCCTCGGGATTAACCCCGAGGACTACTATTTATCATCCCAGGATTACGACGATGATGACGGCAATAACGACGAGTAGGCAGCCTTTGAGACCTCGACGTAGCGCGTTGTCATCGAATTGTGTCCGCGCACGCTCCGCTCGCCTTTGCTTCGCACGCGTCGACTCAACGACCGCACTCACGCGCGCGCGTCTTCACGCGAAGTGAACCTCACGTGGGTTTCGGCAACGATGTCCACCGTCGTCGAGCGCCTCCGAGTCTCCGCGAACGCGTCGCGCATCGCGCGCGACGACCGTTTCGCTCGCGATGCATCAATGACGTCAACCTCGTCTCGACCTTCTCGCGCGCGTCGCTCGGCGTGCGCGCGTGCGCTGACGTCGGACGCGGAGCGGTTCGCCGTGGACGCGCTGGAGCGATCGACCGAGGTCGACGACCGAGCGGAGGTCGAGCGGGCGGAGACGCGAGCGAGAGAACTCAGGGCGACGCTGGACGCGCTCCAGGAAGAGTTGGACGAGACGTACGCGGAGACGTTCGGAAAGATTACGCTCGTCGGCGAGGACGGGACCGAGCGTGCGTTCATGGAAGAGGCTGGAAGTGAGCGTGGGTTTCGAGAGCTGAACGCTCGCGAGCCAAAGATCGCGGCGGCGATCTTGCGGGAGGCGGAGCGGGACGCGAAGTCGTGGTTGGCGTTTCAGAAGCGAGCGCACGCGCTCAAGGCGAAACGGGATCGCGGTCGGGGCGAGTTATCGGACGCGGAGAGCGCGATTGCGGTGGCAAAACGCGGTGGGGTCGGGTTTCTGAGCTCGCCGCCGATGCGATCGACGAAGAAGCTGGAGAAGCGGGACGGGGTGCGAAAGATTGTTCTCCTCAGCGGTTTCGAGAGTTTCAACGTCGCGTTGTACAAATCCTCGGCACGTGATCTGAAGAAGCGGTACCCGCACGTTGAACTGTTGGTTTTTAGCGATAGAGACATCGAGAATAAACGCGGTGAAGTCGAGGCGGCTTTGGATGGCGCGGATGTCTTCTTCGGCTCGTTGCTCTTCGATTACGATCAAGTCGAGTGGCTGCGCACGCGCGTAGAGGATATTCCGCTTCGGTTTGTTTTTGAGAGCGCACTCGAGCTGATGAGCTGCACGTCCGTCGGTTCGTTCCAGATGGCGGCGCCCGGTGGGCAGAAGGCTGGACCTCCACCAGCGGTAAAAGCCGTGCTGTCCAAGTTTGGAAGCGGCAAGGAGGAGGACAAACTCGTCGGATACTTGTCCTTCTTGAAGATTGGCCCGAAGTTGTTGAAGTTCATTCCCGGCGATAAGGCGCGAGATTTGAAGAACTGGCTGACGGTGTATTCGTACTGGAACGCTGGAGGTAAAGAGAACGTCGAGGAGGCGTTCGCGTTTCTCGCTTCGGAATACTTGGCTCCGCCAGGCGAGGAGGAGAAGAAGACGTCGTTCCTTAGTCGACTCTTCACATCGTCAAACGCGCCGAGGTCTCCAATCGAAACACCGGCTCTGGGTCTTTACCACCCGCAACGTGAGAGAGAAAGAATGCCGTACTTTGAGACGATTTCATCGTACCTGGATTGGCATGCTCGAACTCGTGCACACAAAGTTCCCGCAGGCGCTCCGCGTGTTGCCGTACTGCTTTACCGTAAGCACGTCATCACGAAGCAACCTTACCTGGCAGATTTAGTTGAATCTTTTGAGGAATCAGGCGTACTTCCGATTCCCATTTTCATCAACGGCGTGGAGGCGCACACAATCGTCCGCGATATGCTTACGTCTGAGCACGAACAAAGAATGCGATCGGAAGGCGTGATCGAGGTGGATTCGTTGAAATCTGATGCCGCCATCGTGGACGCCGTCGTTAGTACTGTTGGATTTCCTCTCGTAGGTGGCCCGGCCGGAAGTATGGAAGCAGGACGACAGGCTGAAGTTGCGCAAGGCATTCTCGGCGCAAAGAATATTCCGTACTTTGTCGCGGCGCCTCTGCTCATTCAAGACATTGCATCGTGGGTTCGAAGCGGTGTTGGTGGGCTCCAGAGCACGATTCTTTACGCGCTTCCAGAGCTCGACGGGGCTATCGACACGGTGACTCTCGGTGGTTTATGCGGTGACAACATTTACCTCACGCGCGAGCGTGTTTTTGCGCTCTCAAATCGTTTGAAACAGTGGCACTCGCTACGAAACACGAAACGAGACAAAAGAAAACTTGCGGTCATGATGTACGGGTTCCCGCCCGGTGTAGGAGCGACGGGTACTGCTGCTTTACTGAACGTACCGAGCTCCCTCGACAACATGCTGGCTTCTCTCAGAGCCGAGGGATACGATCTCGGCGATGAGAAAGAGTTGCCCTCGGGTGAGTCGATCATCAAAGCGCTGCGTGTGCTTGAAGAGAACGCGACCATCATGGCAGGTTACGACGGGGCTGTCTCGGCGCTGGAGCCGATGATTCAGAGCGGTGAGCTTCCGGGCGTTCGAGTGACTGGGGCCAATGTCGCGCCTTCTGAGTTGAAGAAGTGGCTGGCGTTTCCCAAAGAGTGGGGTCCGACGGAGTGGGGTCCGATTCCATACCTGCCCGAGTCGGACGTTCTCGTGAAGAAGATGGAGGCCGCCTGGGGTCCGCTCGAGAATTACATCGGACTCGCAACAGCCCCTGGTAAGGGCAGCGTTGTCACCGGGCTTCAGATTGGAAACGTGTTCTTTGGGATTCAGCCCGCTCTCGGCGTCGAGGGCGATCCGATGCGTTTGCTCTTCGAGCGAGATCTCACGCCGCACCCGCAATACGCCGCGTACTACAAATGGCTTCAAAACGATTTCAAAGCTAACGCGGTGGTTCATTTCGGCATGCACGGAACGGTAGAGTGGCTTCCGGGATCGCCTCTTGGGAACACGAGCCTTTCGTGGAGCGAGCAGCTTTTGGGGGCCATGCCGAATGTGTACGTCTACGCGGCTAACAACCCGAGCGAGAGCATCGTCGCTAAAAGACGCGGTTACGGGGTAATCATTTCCCACAACGTGCCCCCGTATGGTCGAGCCGGTTTGTACAAGCAGACTGCGCAGTTGCGAGAACTCCTGAACGAGTACAGAGAAAATCCAGCGGAGAACAGCGCGCTGCGGGCGTCAATTTTCGACATGGTGAATGCGGCTGGCTTGGATAGCGATTGTCCCTTCGTCGATGCGCAAACGAATGAGAAGCACCGTATGACTCATGAGCTCTCCGAGTCGATCACGCAAGATCAGTTCGATTCGTACGCGAGTGACTTGTACACGTATCTCGGAGTTTTGGAAAACAGGCTCTTCAGCGAAGGCTTGCACGCGCTCGGCAAGGCGCCGACGCAAGAGAACATGGCGCAGTACCTCAAAGCGTACTTCGACAATGAAATCGACGAGAATATTATCGACGAGATCTGCAAGGCTAGTGACGAAGAAAGCGTCGATGCGATCAAGGCGCGACTTGAGCAAACGTTCAATCTCTCCGTGCCGTCTTCTGTGAGTGACGCGATGCAAAGCGACAGCGCGGGCGCCACCGTTGGAGACAAAGTATCGGAGGCTGTGGAAATACGCGATCTTCTGGCGATGAATACGGAAGAAATCCGAGGTATGCATCGCGCTTTGGATGGCGAATGGGTGCCACCTGCCGTCGGTGGGGATTTGTTACGCGATGGGAAAGGAGTTCTTCCGACTGGACGAAACATTCACGCCCTCGATCCGTATCGCATGCCGTCAGCCGCCGCGGCGGCTCGCGGTGCTGCCGTCGCGGATGCTATTCTGAAGCAGCACCAGGAGGCAACTGACGGTGTGTATCCCGAATCCGTCAGCGTGAACTTGTGGGGGCTCGACGCAATCAAGACGAAGGGTGAAAGTGTTGGCATCGTACTTCAGCTCGTTGGCGCTCGTGCGGTGAAAGAAGGCACCGGTCGCGTCGTGCGATACGAGCTCATCCCTCTGAGCGAGATGAACGGTCGACCGCGAGTGGACGTGTTGTGTAACATGTCTGGAATCTTCCGAGACAGTTTCGCAAACGTCGTCGGTTTGCTTGACGACCTCTTTGTGCGCGCGGCTGAGGCTGATGAACCGATAGAGATGAATTTCATTCGCAAGCACTCGCAAGAAATGGCCGCGGATGGCATCGAGAACACGACCGCCCGACTGTTCAGCAACCCGCCAGGGGACTACGGCTCCATGGTGAACGAGCGCGTCGGAACTAGTGGATGGGAAGACTCGCGCGAGCTCGGTGACACCTGGGCGTCGAGGAACTCGTACTCCTATGGCAAAGGCGAAGAACGAGGCACTGCGCGTCCCGAGGTCTTGCAGTCTCTACTGCGCACGACCGAGCGCGTCGTGCAAGAAATAGACTCTGTCGAGTACGGTCTGACGGATATCCAGGAGTACTACGCCAACACCGGCGCTCTCGTCGCCGCGGCAAAGGCGGCAAAGGAAGACGCCGGCGTGAAGGATCCATCCGTCGCGTGTTCAATTGTGGAGACGTTCGGTAAAGACGTCACACCGAAAGATCTCGACGAGACGCTTCGCATGGAGTACCGCACAAAATTACTCAATCCTCGATGGGCCACCGCGATGGCGGATCAAGGATCGGGTGGCGCGTACGAAATCTCTCAGCGCATGACGGCTCTCGTCGGTTGGGGCGCCACGAGCGGATTCGCCGAGAACTGGGTATACGACGGCGCACACGAGACGTACGTCGAAGACGAGGCGATGAGGGAAAAGTTACGAAAATCCAATCCGCAGGCGTTCCGTAACGTCATCAAGCGCATGCTCGAGGCTGCCGGTCGTGGAATGTGGGACGCCGACGAAGAGACGCTCCAAAATTTACGGGACATGTACAGCGACGTCGAAGATGAAATGGAGGGCGTAAAACTCTCCACCACGACCAGGCGAACCGGCTGATGAATTGTACAATACAACGTCACGACAATACGTCACGCGTTAACCAATCCGTCGCGATCACAGCTCCACGGCGAATCGATTCCACTCGGGCGCTTCGCTCTCGCTCGCCTCTGGGGCGACGTCGAACCGCGCGTTCACCTCCCGCGCCCCCCCCTCGCGCACCTCCACCTCGAACCGCACGCGCTGCAACAAACACACATCCTCCTCCCTACAAAAATACACCAAACACTCCACCGCGAGTTCGTTCGCGTCACCCATCGCCCGTCTCTCCGCCCGCGCGCGCGCCCGTCCGTCCTCCCCGAGCGTCCCCTCCCTTCCCGTCGGCGTCACCTCGTACCTCGATCGCGCCCCCCTTGTGAAGTGATACCCTCGCGGGAGCACGATATCGATCGCGAGTTCACCGTCCGGCGCGAGCGCGCCGTCGAC
>NC_014430.2:114457-145472 GCF_000214015.3 Ostreococcus tauri | reverse complement strand
GTGATGGGGGGGCGGGGGGACGAAGCGGAGGGTCGTCGTCGTACGCCGATCTCGAGCGAGCGTTGCGGTCGACGGATGAGGAGGGAGGGTCGAGCGCGGCGTGGGACGCGAATGACGAGTTGTGGTCGCGAGACGCGGCGGTGATGTTGCGCGCGGCGGAGACGGGTGACGCGCCGCAAGCGATCGCGTCGCTGCAGCGTATGAAGAGGACTGGGGAGAGGAATAACGTGGCGGTGCCGCTTGCGTTTTACAATCAAACCTTGAGGGCGTGTAAGCGGTCGCGGCCGCCGGCGAGCGACGACGCGACGGCGCTCTTGAGGGAGATGCGTGAGCAAGGACCGGGTCCGGATGAGAAAACCTATCACGAGGTTATCGCCGCGTACGCTCGAGCGATCGAGTGGAGGCTGGCCGAACAGACGTTTGAAGAGATGAAGCGGGATTTCCGCGGACGCGGCCAGTCGTGGACGCCCTCCGTGCGCGTGTACACCTCTCTCATCAGCGCCTACGGAAAGGGCGGGCAGTTCGAAAAGGCGAGCGAATTATTCGAGAACATCATCTCGAACACGCAGGTGCAGTTGGACACGGGCGTGTACAACGCCTTTCTCTCCGCCGCGGTGAACTCTGGACGGTACAAGGACGCCGCCGCGATTTTTGAGCGCATGCAAGCCGACGGCGTGCGTAGGAACGTAACGACGTACAACGGCATGTTGCAATCGCTCGGCAGACAGCGTCGGATTCGAGACATGGAATCGATGAGTCAGGCGATGCAACGCGCCGGGGTCATGCCGAACGAGACGACGTACACCGCGCTCATCACAGCGCACGGTAACAGCGGCAACATCGATCGAGCGCTCGAGCTGCTGCACCAGGTCGTCATCGCGCCGCGATTGCACGCGACCGCTGTCATATTTAACAGCGCTCTCGGCGCGTGCGTCAAGACTGGTGACCTCGCCGGTACGCAGCGCGTGTTGAGAGTGATGGAGTCTGAGGGTGTGCGCGCGACGCTCGTGACGTACAACACGCTCCTAATGGAAGCGAGCGCCGAGCGAGACTGGCAACGCGCGGCCAATGTGTACAAAGAGCTCATCCTCGCTGGTTTCGCTCCGGACGCCATCACGCTCGACTGCTTGTGCGGTATCGAAAAGCTTCAGCAGAAGCGAGAGCAAGCGCTCCGCGAAGCGATCGAGCAAGCGGAGAAGGATGGGTTCGATCTCTCTGACATCGAAAAGCGCAAGTGCGACGTCAACGACACACCGATCGGTAATCTCCCAGTGTTGATACGCGCGATCGCGGACGATCCTGCGCTCGAGAACGTGCCCGGATCGAGCGGCTACGTCAGCGACGCGTTGCTCCGTACACTCGACGTCAACAATGAATTTATTGCAGTGGAGGAAGAGTTTAATCATATGATGCGGGAGGGCATTGATCGAACTGTGCACTCATACAACTCACTCTTGATTGCTTACGAGTCACGAAACGAGTGGCAGAAGGCGGGTGAGGCGATGAAGCAGATGTCCAGAGAAGGTATCACGCCCGACGCGCTCACCTTTGACGCCCTCATCGACGTGTGCGAAGAGATGGGGCAGTGGGAGCGAGCGACTACATGGCTCGAGCAAGCGCAAGCTGAAGGTTTCTTCCAATGTGAGGACGATTTGGGAGTGTTAGATTTGCACAGAATCCGGTCCGCGGGCACGGCGCAGTGCGTATTACGGTGGTGGCTGCGTCGCATGCGTCAGCGAGCTTTGGCTCCTCTCGACGTTCGTGCTGCGGGCAAGGGCACGCGTGCGCTCGTAAGTGGTTTAACCGCCGGTAAGAAGTCGATCCCGGTCGATATTCGAGATCTCCCCGAAGAAATTCAAGTGGTCACCGGTTGGGGAAAGCACAGCACAGTGTACGGGCACTCACCCGTCAAAGAGCGCGCCGTGGCCACGCTCTCCCGTTTGAACTCTCCGTTCGAGGTCCCATCGCACAATATTGGCTGTCTTGTCGCCGATCGCGGCGCCGTTCGCGCCTGGCTCGTCCGAGACGAGCTTCTCTCGCTCGTCCGTTTCCTCGGCGGAAACCGCGACGCGCTTCGCCGCAACTTCAATCCGGAGAGCGGACCCTTGAGCGCTCGCGCAAAGTGATCTCGACGGTCTCTTAACCATCACCGTAGCAAGCACGCCCATTTGATTTCTTTTTACGAACGACACATTCATCGTTCCAATCTCCCGCCGCCGTCGCGACGAGCGCGTCTTCGCCCTCGCCGAGTCCCCACTCGCACGCGCGCGCACGAGCTCCGAATGATCGCCACCGCCGCCGCGACGTCCAGCATCACCGCCACCACCGTCCCGCGCGTCCCGCATCGCTCGAACGCGCCGGTGCGTCGACGACAGCGCGACGCTCGACGACGCGTCCATTCGATGACGTCGACGTCCACGACGCCGATGCGTGCGCGCGTCGTGCGCACCGCGCCCGCTCGAAGCGCCAACGCGGTCGTCCGCGCGAGCGGAGACGAAGCGGAGAACAGCGCGCGGTACCGCCGCGCCGCGGAAGACGACGAAGAGGTCGGTGGATTGATCGGGAAGCTCGTGAGCTCGCTCCCGGATGGGCGGAAAGAAACGGCGCCAGAGTCGTACGGAGCTCGACCGGAGAGCCGGACGCTCAAGGAGGGCCGGTACGCCAGAGGTGATCCGATTCGATCCGGATTGGTGCGCGAGGACACGATCCGAGGCGAGGACTTCGAGGTCGTCGAGGGCGGGGCGCCGTCGGTGGGGACGCTGGTGACGCTCGCGGTGGGCGCGGGCGTCTTGTTCGGCGTGTACAAGGTGGTCGATCTCATCGGGCAGGCCCCGGCGGAGACGCCCCGACGATCGAGCGCGAGGATGCCGGCGAGTGACAGGGATATCGCGACCAAGGCGTCGGTCGCGGCGCCGGCGGTGTCCATCGAGTAAGAGTACGAGTCGCGTCTCTTCGCTCGAGCGCGCGACGCGGGCCTCGGGCGCCCCCGAGCCGACGCGCGCGACCCTTCCAGCGCGCGCGGCGTCACCCCTTTCCTGAACAGCACACGAATATTTTCACCCCGAATCGTTCGCCGACGCCGTGGACACCCGATATCGATCGACCCGACGCGCGTCTTCTCGCCAGCGTCGCGCGAGGCGGGCACCCCCGCGCCAGCCACCCCTCAAAAGGTGCCTCGTTGACCATGCGCGCGCTCGCGCGCACCCCGTCCATCCCCGCGTTCGCGCGCGCGCGATGCACCGCGAGCGCGCGCGACAGACGCGCCGTCGTTCGCCGAGGCGATCTCGGCGGGAGTTACGGCGACGTGCGTGCGCATCGTGTTTCAAATTGAATGCATCAGCTCGCGGCGCGCGAGACGCGCGAGAGGACGATCGAGTCGATCGAGGGCACGCGGGACGGCGAATCGGACGTCGATAGACGCGCGCGGTGACTGACGACGCGCGCGCGCGCGTGCGCAGACGTTCAACGACGTGGACTCGGTGTTGATGAATTATTTCACCTTTCGAGCGCTCAAGGAGACGCTGGCGCAGATACAAGAGACGGATCTCTCGCCCGGTAAGGGTGAGTACAAGTGGCTGTATAACTTCGCCGCGACGGAGTATCAGAATAGAGGGGATGAATTCGTGAAGAAGTTGTTCGCGGAGGGACGGAGCGATCACGCGCAGAGGATATTGGCGCAGCGCGTGGTGCTCATGCGACGTTGGAGGAGTTACTTCAACCGAGGACTCGGCGGGGAGAAGGCGCAGGAGAAGTTTGAGCGAACCAACTTGGACATCTTGCGAGCGACGTTGGTTTGTTCGTTGGAAAGATCCACGGATGAATCGCTCGCGGAAGATCCGGATTGCGCCGATCCGGACATGTTGTATAACAGGATTTTAAAGGAAAACGAAGATGACAGTTGAGCCGTGGCGCGCTGGATTGAGAAAGATGTTATTGAGGATTTCTCAAATTTTATTGGGCACGAGTTTTAAGTTAGTCGTGTGACGTGGCGTGTAAATTAAGTAAAGAGAGAAGATACTGCGCCTCTCGTCCGAGAATTCTCATTCGACAAAAGTCCCGCCGTTGTCGATGACTCGTTGCTCGTCTCGTCTCGTCCCGTCTCGATGCTCAATACCTCAGAATCCTCAGAACACGACATGGTGAGCCTGCGAGTGGCATCACTCTTCTCGGGCATTGGCGGACTCGATCTCGGGCTCCTGCAGGCAGGGCATCGAATCTCGCTCATGGCTGAGAAAGATCCGCATTGCAAACAGGTACGTGCTGCCGGCACGCACGAGGCGCAACGCTGACAACCATATAGGTCCTCGCCGCTCGATTCCCCGGCGTCGCGCTCTTAAACGACGTCGCCGAGGTATTACCAAGTATGCTCACTGACATCGATTGCATTCTCGCCGGTTTCCCGTGCAACGACTGCTCGTGTGAAAATTTACAGCGACCCGGTTTGGAGTCTGGGATGTCGACTCGACACGTCTCGCACGTCTTTCGCCTGCTCGAAGGTCAGAGAGTTCCATGGGTCGTCCTGGAGAACGTCGTCGGCTTGTTGAAGTGGCACGGCTCCGGTACCGACGCGGAACAGCGCCCAGCGATCGATTACATCGTCTCTGAACTCGAGAACTTGGGATATCGTTGGGCGCATCGAGTCGTCGATTTACTCTCGTTTGGGTTACCTCACAAACGACGAAGAGTGTTCATCGTCGCTAGTCTCCATGGAGATCCGCGAGATGTATTACTTTCGCAGAACGCGATGTGCCAGGGTGAGTGTGTGCAAATCGGGACGCAGAGCGAGTGCTACGACTGTTTCGTTACGCCACCGAGAGTACCGACAAAAGTCTTTGCCGCGTCTATCGACCTCGGAGAAAAACGCCGAGCTCCGTGCTGCGACATCATGCACTGCTTCACGACATCGAACGGTCGTCGCACGTGTGTAGCGACCAAAAAGGGAAACAAGGGCAAGGCGGAGCTCAATATGTTGGCGATCGAGGACGCAGAGCGTCTAATGGGCTTTCCGTGTGGATACACTGAACCGTGCTTTCCTCTGGTTGCGCCGAATCAGAGGCATCCAGTGTTCGATCGCGAACAGCAAACGTTTAGAAGATTCGCTCTTCTCGGCCTCGCGTGCTCAGTTCCGCAGAGCCACTGGCTCGGTGAGCAGCTTAAGCGTCCTTATAGCGTCAAGTTCTCTTATGATGCTCTGTCCTTACAGTTTGAGAACCCATGCCCCGGCCCGGCGACGCGCGATCGAGGATCGAAAGCGTGGCCGCTCGCCGCGTACAACATGCTGTTCGTTAACGGCGCTCCAAAGTGGACTGGGCGCATGCGAGCGCCCAGTGACATGTCAGAGTTTCCTTTGATCCGAGGATTTACGCCCTTGGGTGACTTTTTAGAGTTTACGACGAACAAGCCGGTTCGCTATGAGCTTCGAGCCGGTTTCCTTCGGAGGCTAGAATTGCGTCATGAGAACATTGATTCCACGATCCTAGAAGCGTTGGATGTGAAGCGCGTCGACGGAGAAATCGTATCGGTGGGCCAATCACAATCGAAGAAACCAAAGTACGACATTTTGGAGGGCGTGGACGACTATGACGAACAGGCTGTGAACGAATACTTTTCCGACTCGGGCTCCTCCAGCGACACAGAGAAGGATGCGCTGGCGGGCTTGACAGAAGAAGAGAAGGAAAAGAGAAAGAAGGATGAAGACGGTGAGCACGATCTCGACGAAGATGGCATGACGACACATGGGCAGGCTGTTTGGGTAGACTGGCAGGTGAGCGTACGTGGAAAGAAGATGTTTTACCCGGGAGTCGCGTTGCATCCGCTCGACGATCACGCCGTCATTCCCGAGAGTGCTCGAACGGGCGGGTTCGCCTCGAAAGTTTCCGACGACGAACACAGATTAGTGGTGTTTTTCGACGACAAGCATTCATTCGCCTGGGTGAAAAAGTCCAAGGTGTATCCGTTCTGTACGTTCTATGCTGAGGCGATGAAGCAACCAATGTTCACAGCGAGAAGCACTTTCACGCGCATGATCGATCGCGCGCGTCGCTGGACGAATGCCAGAAATCTCGAGCGCCCTCAAAATCCAGTCGTGCAACGTAACAATCAGCGGCTGTTCACCGATCCAACACCTTGTGGAAAGTGTAACGTGTGCGTCGCCGAGACTGTGGTGAACGAATCCTCCGTCCCCAAGCGCAAGACGAGAAATTCACTTGTGACGGACATGAAGTTGAGCGTCGGCAGCAAGCGCCAATCCAAGTGCCTTCAGCTGAAAGTCATCGAGCTCGCGCGTCAGGGACAAATCGGAGCGACACTGACGCTTCGAAAAGAACGCGCCCTGGGCCAGAGACTTGTCGTGCTATGGGAACGAGACAACGCATTCTTCGCCGGGACGCTCACCGACTTTGACCCGCACAAGTTTTCCTTCCGTATCGACTACGACGACGGCGACGTCGACGTCGACTTCAAACCGTGGGCCGAATCAGTCGCCCTCGCACAAGACGTCCCAAAACCCGCCGATGTCGACGTCGCGCTCGAACTCAAGAGGACCAACGCTCGAAAAGCGGTGTGCGCCAAGAACGCTCGAAACCACGTAGACGGCTCCGCCGTCGAGTCCCCGCTCGACGGCAAGACCATGCGTCGAGACGACAACGGCGTCGCCGTGCAGCTCAAACGATGATAATCACCCATCACGTGTACCGTTCATCTCTCGATGCGACCTCTATAGCCTCGACTCAGCGCCTTACAATCGCGCGACGCTCCGCCGCGCTCGACGTTTCGCCGCACCCAAACCCTCCGTCCCAGACCGCACTCGCTCGCGCGCACGATGTCCTTCGCCTCGAGCGCGCGCGCGTTTTGGAACCATCCCGCGGGTCCGAAGACTATATTCTTCTGGGCGCCCACGATGAAGTGGGGCATCACCGCCGCCAACGTGAAAGATTTCAGCCGCCCACCCGAGCTCCTGAGCGTCCCGCAGCAGAGCGCGGTGACGATCACTGGGTTAATCTGGACCAAGTACGCGCTGGATATCACGCCGGTGAACTATAACTTGATGGCGGTGAACGTGGTGATGGCGGCGACGGGGCTGTATCAGCTCTCGAGGCGCGTGGCGTGGGAGCGCGCGCAGACAAAGGATGCGTGAACGGCGACTGGCGCGGCGCGTCGCAAAGCGAGCGAGCGAGCGAAGCGCGTCGATGTAGATAGAGATGACGGTGATCGAACGTAATACGCTCGAGAAACCGATGTAACGACTAGATATTAGGCTAATACGTATTACAAAGCTCACGCGTGCGGGTTGCGGACGCGGCGGAAGACGTTGAGAAACGTCGATCCAGAGTTTCGCTCAACCTTTTGCCCCTCCTCGGTTCCCGTATACAGAAGTGGTACCACGGGATCGATGGTGAGCTCGGACTCGGGAACGCGCTCAAACATAGGATGGGCGGACATGTGATCGGACATCCACGTCCCCAGTTCCTCGACGTCGGTGATGGTGTACAAAATCCCGCCCTCTTGCAAGACGTACGCGTACTCCGCCAATAAGGTCGTCGTCACGATGCGTCTCCTGTGATTAGCCGCCTTGAAGTGCGGATCAGGAAAAAGGAAAAACAACTTCTCCAACTGTCCCTTCTCAAAGTACTGCGGCAGATTTTTCATCGCGTTCGCGCGCACGCACGAGATGTTTTCATACTCCCCCGGGTGGTCGCGCCGCAGCGCGACGCACCGCGCGCGCACGTACTCGCTCACCTTATCCCGAATCTCCATCCCGAGCATCACCTTATTCGGGAACACCCCAGAGAGCCTGACGAGTAACCCTCCGAACCCACATCCGACGTCGGCGAACCGTATTTTCACCGCCTCGCTCCGCGCGCGCGCGTCCTCCGTCGCCGCCTCCGCGCGCGCGTACAACTCCTCGTAATGTCCTCGCCAATCCATCTCCGACGGCATCACGGGCGCGTAAAACTGTCCATCGTTCAACGGGTTACAGTGCGCCCGCTGCCGGAAGTGTTTCTTCCTCGGCGCCGTCGTGCGCTCGTTCGAGGCGCTGACAAAGCTCGGGACCTATCGCGCCGTCGCGTCGGCAGCCGTCAGTCGTCCCATTTTCCCGCACCCCGCTCGTCTGACGCGCGACGTCCGCGCGCGCGCACCTCCAACGTCGCGTCGCCGATCGTCACCGTCTTACTCCCGCGCACGCGCGACATCTCGCGCGCGCGCCGACGCGGGACGCCGCGCGACGCGCGATGCGTCGTCGAGGCGACCGACCTCGAGACCTCGAGGGCCTTCGAGTCCCTCGACCGCTGGGTCGTGACCCGTGAATATCCACCACGCCCGATGGGCCTCGACGTCGAGGCCCACGTCAGCGCCATATCCGCCCACGCGCGCGTCCGATGCTCGCGCGTGCGTCGACGCCGTGCGCGTCCTCGACGCGCGTCGCCCCGCGCGGGCGATGCGGTAAAAAGTCTCGCGCGCGCACGCGCGTGCGCGCCGAGGAGACGTCCACGAGCGGTGCGTTCGCGTTGAATGATTGCACGAGTGAATGGGCGCGCGTCGACGCGATCGCGGGTGGTGATGGGGCGATGGCGTGCGCGCGCGCGCGAGAGGACGCGGGTGAGGGGTCGAGGACGCGCGCGGGCGAAGGAAATGCGTGCGCGTCGAACGGGGGTGACGCGAGGGGCGCGAGGGCGCGCGCGCGTCGAAGGGGGGGGGAGGATGGGGAACGGGTCGCGATCGCGGGTTACGCGGAGGGGTCGTGCGTTGCGGTCGTTCGGACGCGACGTGGACGTGTGTGGCGTCCGTGGTCGTGGGGTATATTGATGGGATGATTTACGCGCGAATCGCGGCGGATTGTGCGCGTTTCATCGATGCGCGCGGGCGCGAGAGCGCAAGATCACTGACGTTTTCCCCTTCGCTCGTTTCGCGATACGCAGGCTCTCTCGCCACCGTCGTCACGGACGCCACGTTCGAGCAGGATGTGCTCAAGTCCGATACGCTCGTGATGGTTGATTTCTGGGCGCCGTGGTGCGGTCCGTGCCGCATGATCGCGCCGCTCATCGATCAACTCGCGGAGGAGTACCAAGGGAAGCTCAAAGCGGTGAAGCTCAACACGGACGAGTCTCCTAGCATTGCCACCGAGTACGGGATTCGCTCGATCCCGACGGTGATGTTCTTCAAGGGGGGGCAAAAGGTAGACACTGTGATCGGCGCCGTGCCGAAGTCCACGCTCACGGGTACCATTGAGAAGTACTTGTGAGCGCGCTTCGCGTGTTTCATCGGAAGGTCTCGCAAAGCGTCGGATAACGCCTCGCGAGTAGAAGTCCAGGTTGCGCTGTAACGTTACTACGAAAAATTTCTCCATCTAGTTTTTTGCGCCTCTAATCGCACGCTCGTCCGACGCTCGCGACAATGGTACCGAGCAACTCTTTCACAGTATTAAAATGTTCGTCGGGCGCGATTTCGTCTACTTGTCCTTCTTCGCGCTCGCCGTCAACGCGGGCGACTTCTCGGCGTAAGGCGGGTAAAGCATGGGATTGCGGTAGGATCCACCAATCTTATCCCAAAACGTAAAGTACTGTCCGTAATTGTAGTTGAACATGGTGTGATGAATCGTGTGGTGCGCCGCGCCGTTGACATGCGGGAGTTGCATCGTCACGCGGTCGTGGATGTTAATCGTCCACAGACCGACGATGGCCAGGGAGATGAAGTACGTCATGTGGTGCATCGGGAACAAGAAAATAAACAAATGATACGGGCAACCCTGCAACCACCCGTCCAAAGGATGGAACGCGTACGCGCTAAACGGCGTCGTGTCCTTGTACTTGTGATGCAGCTTGTGCACCGGCGCGTACACCAAACGGTGGTGCAACCCCCGATGAATCCAGTAAATGCACGTGTCGCTGAAAACTAAAAATAACAAGGGCGTGAGGAAGAAGTACGCCTTCCCGTACTTGTCCACGTCCCAATACAGCTTGGTCCATCCCGCCTCGACCATGAGTTCAAACGGAGCAATCATGAACGTCATCACCGCGATGGACCACGTCGAGAGCACTATCTCATTCTTAACCTGATCCTTCCCTTCCCGTCCGGTCCACCTCGCGTTATTTTTCCCATCCTTATCCTTCCGGACGAAGTGCCACCAATACGCCAACGGACACAGCGTGAAGTACAACGCGTACGTGAAAACCGTGAGAAACGCCCACATCACCGAAAACTTCCTCAGCAACGAGTACTGGCTCGGATCGTACGCGTCACCGATCTTAGACGTCCCCAAGATCCATCTATCGATCAGCACGTGATTCAACCAGTGTCCGGTGCCGTCGAAGCCGTGGAACAGACCGATGATTATCGGCACCTCCGCCATCGTCCCCAATCGATCGTTTGACCGATCGTCGTCGACCTCCCTGGTCTCGCGCGCGTCCCCACCGACGACGCGCGCGCGGTGGACGCGCTCACGAGACGCGCGCCGCGCTTCCGAGACGCGCGACGCGCGATGCGTTCGCGCGCGTCGACGTACGGCGACGCGCTCGGCGAACACGATGACGTCCGCGCCGCCCGTGGACACGTCTGCGTTGGATAAACCCATCCGTTCGTGTGGGCGAACAGTCTCGCGTGGGCGCACGCCGTGTGCTTCACGGGCAGCTGTCGTCGTGCCGTCGCCGTTCGCTCGCGCGCGATGCGTCGCGCGCGCGCCGAAGACGTCGCCGAGCGCGCGCTGCGAGAGGTCGCGTCGCGCGCGCGCGCGCTGAGCCCGCGATCGAGGCACGCGGCGATGCTAAGCGCGTACGACGAGTGGTTCAAGGGGCCGAATGCGAAACGGCGACGCGGCGAAGCGCTGAGAGACGCGCCGTTCGCGGAGACGGACGCGGACGCGCTCGCGAGGGAGCACAGGTTCGTACGCGACGACGATGAGGATGGTCGACGACGGGGGGAGTGGGGGGTGAGATTGGCGCGAAGGTACCACGACGCGTTGTTCAAGACGTTTGCGATCTGCGACGTGTCCAGGGCGAGCGAAGGCGCGGAGCGCGGACGCGCGAAGATCGGGATGCGATGGCGAACGGAGGGCGAAGTGAGATCGGGAAAGGGACAGTTGTCGTGCGGGGAGCGTCGGTGTGCGAGGACGGAGGGGTTGAGGACGTTTGAGTGTCACTTTCGGTACGCCGAGCGCGGCGAGACGAAGAGTTCGCTCGTCAAGTTGCGAGTGTGCAAGAAGTGCGCAGCAAAGCTGGACGATGGTTTTAAGCGCGTCCGCGACGAGAAAAAAAAATCGGTTGGTCATAGGAAGAGTGAGAAGCGAAAGTGCGAAAGGCGGGATGAACAAGACGAGCACGACCATGAGGACTCTCGAGACACGCTCGATGGTTTGTTGTGACCACTTAGAAGTTCTAAGCGCGCTCGTTGCGCGCGGTTTGTTTCAACTAGAATGATGTGTGTTGTTAGTTTGTACCCGATGCATCTGTATTTTCGTGCTCTCAGAAGAACATGCCCGGGCGCCCGAAACCGCCCATGCCAGGCATACCGCCGTATCGTCCGTAACCTCCGTATCCACGCCGGCGTCCGCCTCCCGTGAGACCAAACATTTGCGCGATGGATAACAAGTTCCACCAGCTCGCGCCGCTCTTGTGAGCGTAATACAGGGCAACGACGCCGATGATTGAGTACAAGGAGAAACCGCCGCCGCCAAATCCCACGTCGTCATAGTAATCATCATAATACGAGTACCGTCCGAAACCCAGAAACCTGTACACGCGCGTGAATACCATGTATATCACGACACCCAAGATGCACTTCACCGCGAGCTGTTGATTCGGGGACATTCTATCGTACCGCATCTTCGCCATCGAGATTCCCGCTGCGACAGCCACTCCGGCATCCGCCAGGCTCGGCATCGAAAATCTTGGTATCGAGGGGATCTTGAACCCACCGCCCGGTCGTCCTCGCGCACCTCTAGTTGCTAATCGCTCGCGAACCGCTCTCAAGCTCCTTCGCGCGTCTACGTTATCGCCATCGAGCGAAATCAATTTTTCATACGCCTTCTCCGCGCCCGCGTCGTCGCCCAACATCTCACACGCCGCGGCGACGCGCGACCAACCGCGCGCCCACAACGGCCGGGCCTTCACGCACACGTCTGCGTCTTTCTTCGCCGAGCGAGCGTCGTTCAGTCTCAAGTACGCTGCGGCGCGATTGCTGTGATATACTGCTAAGTCTTCATCGTCCTTCGGTGCGACCTTAATCGCCTCGCTGAACGCCTTCACAGCCTCTTGATAGTCGCCGTCGCGGTATAGAGCGGAACCCCGCTCTTTGGCGGTCTTGGCGGCGGCGTGGCGGGCGGCGCGTTCGGACATGGCGGTGGAGCTGCGAGATGTGAAGGAATTTGGTGCTCGCGCGAGCGGGACGATTCATGTTCGGCGGGAAGTCTAACGTTGATGACGACGCAGAGGCAACGACAGTACTTGTACTTGTACTAGTATGATATTGTATTGATATTAACGAACGATATTGCGATCCCAACGATGTTAGCGTCGTGTCTACAGATCCACGATGCCCTTGTACAACATCAACACAGCGCCGCAGGCCAAAATGCCCAACAAGATGCGAGTGAATTGGTCCTTGTTGACAAACTTTTGAGCCCAGATGCCGAATGCGACGCCGACGATTCCGCACGCGCCCGCGGCGCCGTATAAACCAGGTTTCTTAATCACGAACAGCCCGTTAATGGCGTACGTGACGAACCGAGCCAACATGACGGTGACGAGAATTGCCGCGCTTGTCGCTCGAGTGACATCCTTGGAAACCTTCATCGTCGTATAGCAAGCGATCGTTGGTGGACCGTGCGTGCCTGTCATGCCCCCCAAGAATCCACTCGCGCACCCAGCGAACGCCCAGATGAGCATGAACTGCCAGTTCTTCCCGTTAAACGTGAATCCGCGATTCTCCACGGGCGCGTATAGGAACTTTATCGGCTCCCTGCGCCAGTTCACAGGTTTGACTTCTTCTCCCTCAACACCGCCGAGGACCACGATGACACTGTTATCGTTGCCGTCCTCGTCCCCAAGCTCTCCCGCCGGCGTCACCACTGCCGCCTTTGCCTTTGACTCCCGTGCCCCCGAGACAACGCGCTCCACCACGAACAGCGCGATGAGCGCCGCAAACGTCAACTCCAAGTACGCCGGCGACACCCTCTGCAGCGTGATCGTCCCCACCGGCACGAAACCAGCCTGAAACGGTAAGAACGACACCAAAATTAACCAATTCGTGTGCTCCCTGATGTTGGCGCTCCAAATGAAGGGCGCCATCGTGAGCAACCCGACCCACGCCTCGAGCGCCACCGTCTCCTTCAGCGTCCCCGTGCTCGCCCCGGCGACGCTAAAAACGACCCATACGACGAGAAATATGATCGCCGCGCCCACCCCGGTCACGCCCTACGTCGCGCGCGAATGATACGCGTCGGTATGCGTCAGTCTCTCGTCCATTTTCTTTCCTCTCAAACCACATCGTCAACGCGTTTCCCGTCGCGCGCGTCGCCGGTTTCGTCGCGCGCGCGATCGCGCGTCGCGCGCGCACCCTTGACACACACGCGAGCGCGGAGCCGATACCGTACGCGCAGTACTCCCCCGCGGACGCCGGCATCGTGTCGCGAGGTGCCGACTCGGCGCCCAGCCGTCTTTTGTTTTCTTCACATCACCTTATGTGAGCAAACAGTATTCGCGTCACACCACGACGCACGCCATGGGTTGGGTACGAACGCCCCCGAGCGAGAGCGCTCGCGACGTCGCGGTCGTTCCCTTGGGAGCGACGAAGACCGTTTACTTGATTCGACACGCCGAGGGGTTTCACAACGAGGGTGCGTCGAGCGGCGCGCGCGAGGAATTCACTTTTATTCTTTCACGAAGAGGCACGTTTGACCGAAAACTGACGACGCGCGCGACGTTTCATTCGCTGGCGCAGCGGGTGAGAAGGATCCGAGGGAGTACGGGAACGAGGCGTACGCGGACGCGCGCCTGACGCGGCGCGGATGGGGTCAGTGCGAGCACTTTCGACGAACGATGGAGCGGCGAGAGGCCATGGGTAAGATGCTCGAGCGGTGCGAGCTCGTCGTCGTGTCGCCTTTGACGCGAGCGATGGAGACGTGCGCTGGGATGTTCGGGACGGCTGATGGGGAGGGAGAAGTGTTGATGGCGCCCACGCGGGCGGTAGAGATGAAATCGTGCGAGCGGCCGGCGATGAGACGGGACGAGCGGATGTGTCGGAAAAAGAAATTTTTGGCGCTCGAGATGGTTCGCGAGCAAATCGGTGGGAATCCGTGCGACCGAAGGCGCACGATCGATGAGTACAGAACAGAGTTTCCTGGGATTGACTTTTCGCTCGTTGAGGAGAATGAGGACGTGCTTTGGAAGCCCGGGAAGGAGAACCGAGAGCCGGAGAATGTGCTCCGTCAGCGATGCAGGCAGTTCTTGAATTGGTGCTTCGACAGGGAGGAAACGGACATCATCGTCGTCACGCACTCGGCGTTCATGTGTAACCTCATGGTCGAGTACTGCTTGGGGGGTCACCAACCGTGCGAGGTCGTGAAGGAGCACCTTTATCCGTGGCCGAAGAACTGTGAGTGTCGGCCGCTGGTCATTGTCGACACCCGGCGTGCGTCGCCTTCAAAACACCCGTTCTACCATGCAGGAGGCGATCCTGAACCGGAAGAGTATGAGTTGGCGCCGCACGAGGAGTGAGAGACGCGCGACGTTGGCGCTATATCATTATTATGGTACGCGTGTTGATCAAGTTGTAACAATCAGTTTGCTAATAACCGGAATTCCTCTACTTCTGCCGCTATGATCTTCGCCCGTCTCGCGGCCTCCGGCCTGTGCTCACGTTCGATCGACCCAACAGGAACGCCGACGTGTTCGAGCATGATGCTCGATGCGGCTATGCCGAGCACTAATCCATCCAGTATCGTCTCTCCCGAACACAACGCTGCGGCAAATCCTCCGCAAAACGCGTTGCCGCATCCCGTTTCGTCGACAACGCGACAGTTCGAATACGCGCCGCACTGGTACCCTAGATTCTTATGCGTGTCGTACACGACTGCACCTTTTGACCCGCGTCGGATGCAAACAGTTTGCGCTCCGGCGTCGCACAGCGCCTTGACTAAATCCATCGTCGACATCTTTTCGCCGTCTCGAAAGAACGACTTCGCCTCGCGCTCGTTCGGACTGAAGACGTCTCCGAGAGAAGCGAGACGTTGAAGTTCGCCAACCGAAAGCGGATTGAGCGCGTGCGTGAACGGTTCGATAGATACCAGTCCCACTTCGCCGTCTTCACGAAGCGCTCGAACGAGCTCGTAGTCCGGACGCTCAGGGTGTAGCCCGAAGTGAACCGCGCGCGCGTTTCTAAACCGCTCCGGCCACGTCTCGAAACGAGGTCGCAGCATTTCGTACAAGGCATCACTCGCGACGGGACGCCAGACCTGCGTCCGTCGACCGTCGCTCTCCGTGATTTGCCACGCCCTCGGAGTCTGCATTCCCGACATCGGTAACAAACCGCTCACGTCCACGCCAATTCGCTCCAGCCACTCAACGCACTCCGATGGACAGTCCAATGTTCCAACGCCAGCGACGAGCCCCAAAGTGAGCGCGTCACGATGGAGCGCCGCACCAAAGAGCGTTTGCGGTCCACCTCCGCCGAGCACGGCCATCCGCGTCGTCCCGTCGGCGAAGACGAGGTCGTCCACGATGAGCGTCGTGGACACAAAATCGATCGACGTTGGCCTTAATGTTGACGTGACCACCCGCATTGACGCGGCGCGTGCCGGACCAACGCTCGAAGCGAGCGTGGTTCCACGCATGGCGGTGAAAGGCGAATACTGGCGTCGAGTGCGTCGCGCCGAGTCGTCGGCATCCACATCGCGATAGGCGCGCTTACACCACCGGCTCGAAGCGCAACATCGTCATCTCGAACACGAGCGTGGCGTCTTCCGGGATCTCGGGCGGACTCCCTCGTTTTCCGTATGCCAACTTTGGCGGTATCGTCAGCCGTCTTGTCTCGTCCACCTTCATCCCGAGAACGCCCTCTTCCCAACCCTTAATAACCTCGCCGTAACCGAGCGTGAACCGAAACGGCCCCCTCGAACGCTCGAACACCTCTCCCGTCGCCTTCAATCGCCCGACGTACGTAACGCATACCTGGTCGCCTTTCTCACATCTTCCGCTCTCCTCGAATCCCTCCGACAGCACCTCAATCTCCACGCGCTCTTCTTCCGGCGCGTCGTACGTCACTCCAGGAACGAGGTATGATTGTCCGCGCTGCTCGAGCCTTCCATCGCTCACCGCCTTGTCCAGCGCGCGCTTGAGAGCCGATGGGTTATCGTGTTCAAAGTGTTCTTTCAGATATTTCGCGAGCGCCTGTCTCGAGCTCCCCGTCGGCGATTTCAGGTCCTCGATCGCGACGAGAACCTTGTCCAGAATGGTTTTCGGCTTGGGCGGCATCTTGAGTGATCGCGCGAGATAGGTGGTCGATGAGTGTGGAGGAGGAGTTCAAATGGCGTGCGACAGCTGACTCGGACGACGGACCGAGGGGTATACTAAGATTGTGCGCTATATGTTACACCCTAAGATTTGTGCTAAAAATCTCTCTACGCTCCGTCGTCGCCGTATCGACTTCGCCATCGTCATGATCAATCTTCACGCTAACAAGTAAATGCGCTCGGCGCAGTCGTTGACCAACCAGTCGAATCCCTCGAGCAAGCCCTCACCCGTGACCGCCGAGCACGGCACGACGCGCCACCGCCTGTTAATCAACGACCGTAATCCTAACGCTTCTGTTATGGACTCGATGGACATCGCGCCCGCGATGTCGCGTTTATTCGCGAACACCAACACGCTCGCGCCCGCCAGTCTTTCTTCGCCCAACACGCCCGCGAGCTCGCACGCGCAATCCCTCATCCTCCGCGCATCCACCGAGTCCACGACCCAGATCAACCCATCCGTCTGCTCGTAATAATTCCTCCAATACGACCTGAGCGTCTTCTGTCCGCCAACGTCCCAAATATTCAACGAGTACGCCCCGTGCGTCATCGTCTTGATGTTGAACCCGAGCGTTGGTGAGATCTCATCGATCGACTCCCCGTTCACCCGCTTCACGATCGTCGTCTTCCCGGCGTTGTCAAGACCGATAACGAGGAATCTGAGCTCGCGTTCGCGTTGTTTCACCTGCGCATCGCCGAGAGAAAGCATGAGACGTGAGAAGATGATTCAAAGATGAGCGAGAAGTCAACTGTTTTTAGCGAACGAAACGGTTCGATGCCGTCTATCGCGCGCGCGCGCGCACGACACACCTTACGAATGATGCTCAGAAGGCCCATTAGTTACCTGACGACGAATTTGGGCAGGGATGTCGAGCGCGTGGAAGTGCGGTGAGCAAAGCGGCGTCAAAACTATTACACGTACTCTTCGAGTCCTACAGTTGTTTGCGATGTTTCGCGACTATCTAGTACTCAGTCGTTCTTCACGTTCTTCGCGGCAGTCTCAAGCTCGAGCTTGGCGATCGTGGCTTCCATGTTCGCCGGAGCCAAGGGGCCGTCGAAGAAGTGGTGACGCAAGCCGAAGAAGAGTCGGAACGTGTTGAACACGGTGAAGCAAAACCAGACACCGCCAAGCGTGGAGCCATAAAACTTTAGAGCGACCAGCATCGCGCCCGTGGAGACGAACATGCCACCGGCGAGACGTAAGAACGCCTGGTGACCCTGCATCAAGCCCTCGCCGACGAAGACAATGCCGTTGAGCGGCTGCAGGAGCGCGCCAATGAGGCACGGAATCTTCGCCTGCTCTTGAACCTCGGAAAGTGAGGAAAAGACGCCGATGAATGGGATCATTCCCGCCTGCAAAACGGCGAGAATGAAGCCGACGCCGAGACCCCAGACGAGGAGGCGATCAGCTACGCGCTTCGCCTCTCGCGGACCGCCCTTTTCCATCGAGTTCATACGCTGCGGGATCAAAATGGTTGCGATGGTGCTAAGAGCCAAGATGGCAATGACGCCGAGCTGGAACACCTGCGAAGAGATCGTGTGCGCCGCGGCGGCGGTGCCCGTTGAGTCCATGGTGAGGATGGCGCGCATAACAGCCAAAAAGGTAATATTCTGCGCCACCGCTCGAAGCTGCACCCCAGCGCCGCCGACGAGGAGCGTACCCAAAGCCTGCGCGCTCGGTGGTCTAAACATATCCTTGAACTCAACCAGCTTGCGTTTCACCAGAAGTGACACGTACAGTCCGGCGGAGAAGATTTCTGACATTGACGTCGCGATCGCGGCGCCAGCGACCCCCATCGACTTGATGAAACCGACGCCAAAGATAAGGATCGGGTCCAAGACAACGTTCAACATTTGACTCGCTAGCGTGATCTTCATCGGCGTCATCACGTCCAGGGTACCTCGAAATGCGGCGAATCCCACGGTGGAAACGATGGCCGGAATGAACGTTAGCGCACGGAATCCCACGTACGGCGCCGCCTGCCTCGCCGTCTCGCTCCCTGAGACGACGCCGATGATGCCCAGGCACTTTTCTTGCAGCGAAAACATAAAAACCATCCCCATGAACCCGACGACTGCAGCGCAGAAGATCCCCTCCCCGATCTTCGTCGAGAGCTCCTTCTTATCTCCGCCCGCCGCCGCCTTCGCGACCACCGGCGCGATGACGCTCGGGATGAAGGATATTATCCAAAACGCGCTCTGAAACACTTGATTAGCCGCCCCTTGCGCCGCGAGCGCCACCGCGTCGCCCAGCTTTCCGACCCAAAACACATCAACCGCCCCTACGAGCGGAATAATTAAAAAGTTTAACATCGCCGGGACGAACAAAGCCAGAATCGTCCTATCCAGTGCGTCGTTTCTCGGCGTCGCGTCCGCGGACAACCAGCTCGACCCGTCGCCCGTCGCGGCTGCGGTTCCCGGCAACTCCACCGCCGACGACGCGCATCTCCGCAACGTTGAACCGCGCACATCCGTACGCGTCGACCTAACGCCTCTGTTCGCCGTCGATCGCGCGCTGACGACGCTCGCACGCGACGATGCGCACGGAACCACTCGACTGAAAGTTTTCACTCGCGACGCACTCGCGCGCGTCGACGCCGCGCTCGCGACGCGCGCGCTCGAGGACGCCGCGGACGACGCGGACGACGTGAACATCGCGCGACCCTCTCGCACGAGCGCGGAATCGGACGCCCTCGCGCGTGAGAGCGCGTCGGGGTCTCGAGGGATAGGACGACGATGCGCTTGGTGACGTGGCGCTTCGCACACGCATGTCAGCGAGGAGGGGTGACCGGACGACTATTGATTTGACTTGAAATGATCGGTATTAGAGCGTAAATGTGGGAAAGGAACGGTTAAAGGATGAGCGCGATGGCGTCGTCGGCGGATGCGGCGGCGCGGAGGGCGTCGACGTCGATGGATTTACCCGAACGCGTCGCGGCGGCGAGGGCGGAGTTTTGCTCCGGGGCGCCGGATTCGAGCATGACGCCGACGCACTTTGAGTTTTCGACCCAAAATGCGGCGAGCTTAGGGTTGAAATCACCGACGGTGATGATCTCGCCGCGTTGCAAGCCATGGAAGACCCAGCTCACGGCGCGTTCGGTGCCGGGGTGCTCGAACACACGGCTGTAAAAGAAGGGGGTGTAATCGTATTCGGCGTCCGTCTTGCCAGCGATCAGGTTACCGACGAGCGTCGCGCTGTCCCGCGCGTGCTTGACGTGCTCCATTCTCACGATCTCATTCGTCATCTTGAGCGGGAAAGCCGCGATGTCGCCGACGGCGTAGACACTACCCGGAGCGATGTCGGCTCCGGACGCTCGGAATCGAGAGTCAACCTTGACGCCGCCGAGACGTCCCTCGGGAGCATCCAATCCTGCGAACGGCAACGGCGCAGTAGCGCCGATGCCGACAACAACCAAATCGCAATCGATCACTACGCCGCTCTCGAGCTCAACACCTCTCGCCGCGCCCGTTGCGTCGTCCGCCAGAATCCGTTTCACCTTGCTCTCACGATGAAACCTTGCGCCCTTGGCTTCGTACAAAGCCTCGTAGTACTTTGCAATATCTCCGTTCCAAAGCCTCGCCATGCAGTGCGGCTCCATCATGATAATCTCAGGGTTCAATCCGCGCGTCGCACACGACGCGGCGACCTCTAAACCGATGTAACCACCGCCGATGACGACGCACTTCTTAGCTTTTGACATCGCCTCTGTGAGCGCCAACGCATCCGAGTTGTTCCGCACGTAGTGCACCCCTCGGAGTCCACCCCCGATGGACTCTGGAAGTCTGATCACGCCGCATCCCGTGGCAACCACCAAGGTCTCGTACGCAAAAGACTCACCGCCCGCCGTGGTCACCGTTTTCGCCTTGAAATCCGCGCTCGTCACCGTCGAGTTCAGCTTCAATTCCACCCCGCTCTCGGCGTACCACTCGGGCGTTTGTCGATCGAAGCCACCGCCCACGCACGTGTGGAATCCGGGTAATCGCGGTGGCGTTTGTTCGTGTAAAAACGCTTTCGTGAGCGCCGGACGCTCGTCTACGATTGAAAGAAACAGAGAGTCAGTCGCGCGCCGTTGGATTAAATCATCAGAGCGAACGTACAAGGAGCGACGTCCTCGGCGCCGAGAACGAGAGTTTTGGCACCGAGCGCGGGATCAGCGGCGACGAGAGCGCGCACGAGGTAACCGGCGGCGTTACCGGCGCCGACAACGACGATCGGTCGAGACATGGCGTCCGTTTGTGTGGCGCGTAGACGCGCACGGCGCGTATGCGTGCGTTCAGTAGGAATTTTGCGCGACGCGAAGGAGCAGTACCGGATCGTGAGCGAAGGCATCTAGTGAAGTTTAGGAAATGAAAAACGCAGTCGCGCCGCTATGAGCGCACGAGACGCCGTGGTCTCTGGAGTGGTCTCGTCTCGTCTCGATGCCGCGTCTACGATATGGATGGTGCGAGCGCAAGCCACGCGTCTATCTTCTCCAACACGTCGTCTAAAGACGCCTCCATACCCTCGAACGTGATCCTAGGGTCTCCTCGTAACCCCATCGCCACGCCGTCTTTCGTCAAGCGCAGCGAGAGCAGGGCGTCAGTGCTCGGCGGCGCCCGCGGATCGTTATAACAGCTGAATACGGCACACAGAAAATCGTTCGGTCGTCGGGCCATGGGCAAACGCTCCGTCGTGGAAAGCGTCAAGAACTCTTCGTCTTTTACGCCTTTCCAAGCCTTTTGCTCCCAATCCTCCAATGGTGCGCTCGAGACAAAGGCATCGATCGTCTCGGCGCTCCGCTCGAGCTCGCGCGCCGCCGACGACTTGAGCTTCTTCTCCAACTCCCGCAACGGCAACGCGTCTGCGCGCGCCTTTGCGAGCTTCAGCGCCTCTCTTGCATCCGCGATATCGCGTCGCGCGTCGCGAGCAATACGCAGCGCGTCTCGAAGCGCTGGATCGACCTCTCTCGCGCGCGCAGAGTTGACCCGAAGGCTGGGCGCGAGCGCGAGGAACGCCGCGAGCTCGCGTCTCGTGACGCCGCGCGTCGATCTCGCTCGCGCGCTCGTCGATGGCACATCGTGACTCGCTTGAATTGCCGTGCGAGGCATCGCGTCGGGAAGTGCGGCGGGAGTGTTGAAACCGTTCATTCGTTGTTACACCCGCCCGAGCGGACGCCGAGCGTGACGCGGAGAAGAAGCTCGACGCGTTTTCGACGTCGACGACATCAGCGTCCTCGCGCTCTACCACCGCCCGTGATTTCCTTCACCGCGGTATCCATTGAAATCGCATCGCTCGCTCTCGCATTACCCATCTTTCCGCCGCCGCCGCCGCCGAGCGCGCCCCCGTCTCGTCCTCGCTGAAGCTCTCGCGCCTCCTCCGCCGCCAACGCCCGCGCCCGCGACTCGATCGCCCGTCGCGCGTCGCGTAAACTCTCACACGGTGACGCATCGTCCCCGCGCCACGGTCCGGCGTACGAATCGTTCGCTGGCGTCGACGGCGCGGGCGCGAGCGAGGTCGGTGCCGAGGTGGAGCGTTCTTGTTGTGACTTCGTCGGTGTTTTCACCCCGGACGGACTCACCGGGGTCGCGGAACGTCGCTCGCGCGACGTGGATGGGGATTGGGGCTCGGTCGAGGTCGACCGAGCGTCCGAGCGTCTGCGCATGACGAGCGAGGTTGTGAAGAGTGGTGGAGGGCGCGGTGGGTCGCCCGAGGCGCGGGAGACAAAGAGGCGCGACTTCGATGACATAGATATCTTCGCGCTCGGAGCGTTATTAAGAAAACGAGAGTGATAAGTTATTCGGGACGTGTTCGACCGGCGATGACCAGACGCTGAGGTCGACGCGAGCGCGGATGGTCGGGGACGCCGGAACGGCGGCTCGGACGGATGGAGGCGGCTCACACGACGGATTTGAGCGCGACGGTCGAGTCGCTTCCGTCGATGGGTTTTCCCGGTTTATCGTCGAGTTTGGCGTCGGATTTGGACGCAAACTCACCGACAAGGGCGGACTTGACGATGGCGATGCTCATGACGACGGTTGCGAGCGCGACAGCGACGGCTGCGACGCCAGTCTTTTCCTTCTGCGAGTACGTATCTTCAGCGTTGAAGACGTTCGCACTGAGCGTGATGAAGGAGAAGATCACGCCGAGGGCGAGAGAGAACTGCACGTTGTGTAACGACTTTCGGTATGGACGCACGGCGACGACGGCGATGAACAGAATGCCGACGACGAGTTGCGCAATGGACAGTTGCGTCACTCCGTTGAAATCGCTCGCCGTGTCTAATGCAGACTTCTTCGCGCGAAGAAGGCGCTCGTTGGCGAACACCGGCACGGCGGCCAGCACGAACTTAAGGAAAAGACCGGTCAGCTCCCAGAACGGAAGCTGTTCACGGACGTTCACGTACAAGAAACCAAAGTTGTGTTCAACCTCCGGATGGTCAAGACGATGACGGTTACGTACCAAGATGTACGTGATACCCAGAGGAATGCCGATCGGATATAGCAGCAAGGCGACGAAACCGGTGATGCGATATACCAAGTGCTCCTCCGTGGAGGTGACGATGGAGTAATCGCGTCTCATAAAGACGCCGACGTCGAGATGGCGTTGATTGTACAGCTGAAGAACTGTCTTGGCGACGCCGGAATAGGACAGGACGACGAGCCATGCGGCATTGCGCCGACATTTCTTCTGCGCGTCGCTAGCGATCGCTGCGAGTCTGGCGTACGGCAAGTTGCGCGCGACGAGGCCCATCACAAAGTACAAGATCAAGCAGAAGACGGTCACAGCCGGAGGGACGATTACCGCCGCGACGTAAGTCGAGTAATAGTTTGACTCGCTCGACGAGCACCCCGGCGTGAGAGACTCCATGTTGAAGTTGGTGATGTCGAGCACCTCCACGAGTCGTCCGACGGAGCTTGGCCACGTGATGTCGTACTCTTTGAGCAAACCCAAGATCTGCGCCACGAAGAGAATCGCGGAGAAGACGACGGTGCCGGCGACTTGCTTGAGCGGCTTGCGGAAAATGTACACAAAGAAGGCGGTAAACGCAATGATGCCGAGTGCTGGCACGGCCAACGCCGCGTTAGACCCGCACTTCGAGCACTTACCACCCCATGCACGGTAGCCCTTGGCACAGAGCGCGCATACTGGTCCTTCGTACCCGATTTCGCACGCGCGAGTGCCCGTGGCGTTGCCGGCGACGCACGATTCGCGAACCGGACACGAGAAGAGAACCTCTGCGCTGTCGGACGAACGCCACCATCCGGGAAGCGATTCGAGGGAGGCACCGCCGCGGCAATCTCCGCCCATTGGGCACGTTTGACACTTGACGCCGTCGAAGTTGAACGTGCGATCTTTGCACACGGTGCACTCTCGAGCGACGGCGACGCCGTCCGCATACGTGACCACGAGCGGTTCAGATCCAGCGAGGCAGAACCCGATTTGTACGGGAATATCAAGCGCGGAGATGCTTGTGAGGGTCATCGTGGTATCGCGAGTGCACGTCACTCTAGCGGTGTAATCTTTACCGAGCTCGCCGCGCAAGATGGATCCACTGAAGGTGGCGACACCGGCGGATGTCGCCGAAGACGAAGAACCGCTGATTTCGAGATTGTGACGCGCGTGTAGCGACGCACCGGTGAGTGGCGAAACGCTGCAAGTCACGGACGTGAGTTCACTCGTCACGGGCTGGCCGTAGAAATCGACGAGCTGTACGGAGAAATCATCGGTGACTTTCCCAGATTGCACTCGAGACTTGAGCGCAGTCTGCGCCGTGGAAGCGAGCGCCTCTGTTGCGACAATGCGCGAAGTCACACCACTGCCGTGCGCGTACGCACAGCTCGTACATGTGTACTCGACGTTGGCGCTCGATGAGCGGAGCCAGTACGCGTCGGCACCGGAAGTCGCGGAGTTCGTGTCTAAGGAGAGTTGTTGCAGCGACCCGAGGGCGAGGTTCGTCGCAAAGTACATCGCTCCACCACGCGTCGCCGTGTTCCCCTTGAGAGACGATCCGAGAATAGCGAATGCCGGTTGCGTCGAGGCCGTGGATGCAATGTAAACACCACCGCCGCTCATCGCGACGTTCGATTGGATTTCGCCTCCTACGATTTTCAGCTTGGCGCCCTCGTGCGAGACAGCGCCACCGTTTTTAGTGGCATTGTTAGCAGTCGCCGTGCACATGTTCATCGTGAATGCACCGACGCCAGCGGTAAAGACGGCGCCACCATCACTAGTGGCACCATTGTCGGTCAGGGAGACTTGAGTGAACGTGTGGTTCCCCGCGGCGATGAACATGGCACCACCGCGTCCAGGAATGGTCGATTGGCAGCCGATGGCTCGATTGGCCGACAGCGTCGCCGACGTGACAGTAATCTGCGCTCCTCGAGGAGAGTTTGTGTCGGCTGAAGAAGCCGCCGGAATAACAAATATCGCCCCGCCCGTCGGCGCCTCGTTCTCTCGAACGATGGTCGAGTCATCGAGCGTGAGCTTGGTCGGCGCTGTCGGCGTATTCGGCAACAGAGCGAAAGCCCCGCCGCCGACTACGTACAACGAACGACAGCTCGATCCACTCACGGCAGAGTTCGATTCAACGATGGACGACCCCGTGACACGTGCTTCGCACGCACCGGCGAGGTACATCGCCCCGCCCAGACCGGAGGCAACGTTGGACTGGATCGTGACGCCCGAGCTGATGATTCGACCACCGCCATGAACGCCGCCATCGCAAATCAAACCTGCACCGTTCGGCGCCGTATTGTTCACGAACTCACCGCCGGTGAGCGTTAGCGATGAACCGGAGGTGACGTGTGCACCACCGGCTCCAAGTTTCGCGATGTTATGCGACACACGGGAGTTCTCCATCTCGAGTACTGATCGGTCTTCCAACCGCATGCCCGCGCCGTATTTGGACACATGGTTCGACAGAACGCGAGAGTTCGAAACCTTCGCTCGGGATTGAGAGTACATGAAGATACCACCACCAATTTCAGCCATGTTGTCCTCGAACGAGAAGCCAGTAAACTCGGCATAGGCGCCGGTGTAGACGATGACGCCGGCTCCCCAGAGCGTGGCAACATTCTTCGATATGAGCCCGGTGTTAAACGTCGGCTTACCGCCGACGAAGACACCGATCGCGGCGCCGTAAGAAGCTTCGTTTCCGGTCGCGATGACGTTGGAAAAGCTGCCGTGGCAGCCTTGACCGATGAACAGACCGGCGGCGAAGAACGCGCGATTGTTCGTAAGCGTCAAGCCGTTGGCGGTGATGTTTGAGTTTCCGTCCACGTTCAATCCGGCGCCCTTCCCGCTATCAACGAGCGTGTTACCGATGAAACTGACGTTTGTGAGCGTAGCGTGGGAGCCCGTCTGTAGATACGCGCCGCCACCTCGGACGTTATTGCCGGAGTTGTCGTTACCACCGCTGCATGACATGAATCGAGAGTGTCGAACCGTCACCGGCGAGTTTATGGCGTGTAACCCGCCGCCCATGGTCAGGGATTTGCACTGCACGACGTCGACGCTGTCGATCGTCACCGTTGACGCGTTGAGTATCTTGATACCGCCGCCCGTGGCCGCGAGACCACGCTTGATGGTGACGCCGGAGATGCTCACGGCGTCGCTGCCAGAGATGTCGAACCCGCGAGCGGTTTCGGCGCAATCCAAAATTGCCGTAGTCGCGCCGAGCACAGATGCGATGTTGACCGCACCGGACGAACCGAGCGACGACCCACACGACGACGTGTGTGTTCCAGGAAGAACCAAAATGGATCGCGTCGTCGTCGACGTGGTCGCCGAGAGCGCAGTATTGATGGAATCGCACGGCGTCGCCCAAGAGCCACACGAAGAAACCGATGAAGCCGACGAAGCAGTGGAGACGAGCAGAGATTGTCGAGCGTCTAGGGCGGGCACCGCAGTGGCAGGTGAAGACATGCTCGACTCAGTGAGCGTCGCCGCCTTGATTCGGTACACCACTGTGGTCGGGTTGGTGACGCCGGAGAAGACGTACGACGCACCGGCGGCTGCGGAAACCGTCGTTCGCGTGGGCGACGCGCACGTCGTGAGATTCGCCGCATCGCACGCGTCGATGGCGTACGCCACGACCTCACTCGATGCACTCGCGGTCCACGCCAGAGTGATCTCGCTCGCACCCGTGCGCAGGGCGTAGACGTTCGTCGGAGCATCTGGTCCGGTGGATGGAGAAGGCGTAGGAGGCGAGGACGGCGGCGAACCCGCACCCTGATTCGTCAGCGCCTGCGCGCACGTCGCATCCGAAGACGACGTAGTTCGCGTGATCGAGCACGCTTGCGCGAACTGCGTCGCCCCCGCGGATTGCGTCGTCGTCAGAGACGTGGCGACGCCGTCGCAGAAGCATCCGTTCGCGTTCCAAGCGTTGATCGCGGTACAGCACGCGACGGACCCGGGCGAGGTCATGCACGGCGCCAAGTCATTCGCATTCGTCGTGCAGTGCGTTCCCGCCGTCGCCAGCGCCGACCGCGCGAGCGCGAGCGCGACGAGACCGACGAGAAGAAATCGCATCCTCCGAGGAGGCGAAGAGTCACCCAGCGCTCTCGCGTTGGCCACACCACTTCGCGCCATCGCCGTCGGTCGTCCACGACCTCGAAGTCGCGTCGCGATCGAGGGTGAATCCTTCGCGACGTCACGCGCGCGCTCGATCGACCGCTCGCGCGCGCGCGTGTGTCGACGCCGCCGTCGACGCGCGCGCGGGCGTGCGCGCGGGGAGACGAACCGTCGGTGTGATTTGATCGCGTAAAAGTACCTCAGATACGACACGCACGCGCGCGTATACAAATCACAAAAGTACTGTGCGCGCGACACGCTAAACCCTAAACCCGTCGCAACACCAAAGACTCGACGACCGCGAGCGTCAGCGCGCGGCGTGCGATGGCGCGCGACGCCGACGTCGGCGTCGCGCCTACGACGTCGAGACCGGTGGACGAAGAGGCCGGGTTGCTGTCCGGTGATGCGGGACGCGCGCGACGGCGAGCGCGGTCGTGGTTTCGACGACACCTCAACGCGTGGAGCGACGTGTGCACGCACCCGATAGTCGTCTGCGTCGTCGTCCTGCTCGTCGTGTGCGGGTTGGTGTACGTCGAGGAGGCGCGATCGAAGGCTGGGGACGATGGATCGTTCGTTCGAGTCGCGCACGAGGTCTGGCTCGGAAGCGAGATGCCCGGGGTGAAGCGATTGATCTTTGAGCGGAATCGAAAGGTGTTGGAGGCGAGCGGGTGGCGGATGAAACTGTGGACGGAGGGAGACATCGGGGCGGCGAATTTTCCGCTGACGCACGCGACGTTGGAGCGCGGACGGGCTTTTAGAGAGATCACGGGTGAGCCAGTGTACTCGATGTTGGTGGATTTGATGAAGTACGAGGTGTTGTTGCGGTACGGGGGGTTGTATTTGGACACAAACGTGGAGCTATTCAAGGACGTCGCGCCCTTGTTCCACCAAGCGTTACGGGAGAACAAAGAGGTGTTCATGGTGAGCGATCCGGGGGACTCGCGTTTTTTGAGCGCCGGTATGTTTGGCGCTCCGGCGCCGGGCGCGAGGGTGTTCGAGACACTGCTCAACTCGACGGGTTGGTTGGAGAACGTGGACTTTAGTAAACGGTGCGTCGCGAACGCGATCACCGGTCCAGTGTGGTTATCGCACGTTATCACTACGAATGGGTTAGAGGACACTGTGATGCGTCTCGATCGCGACGTGGCGTATCCGCTCGGGTGCGGGGAGAATGAGTACGACACGTGCGTGCGCCACGTCGAGGCGCCGCCTAAAAAGGATGCCGAAGCGCGGGCCGCGATGGAGCACACCGCTGTGAATTGGCGAAGTCTGAATGGAGAGGAACAATCGTTTTCGACGTATCTATGGCGCAAGTACAAGCGATTGACCACGGGCTCGGATTATTGGAATCCGACCAAGTCGGAGAGTGTCCTCGTTAAGGAGGCGGATGAGTCATTTTGGAACATATCCATACCGTGCTCGCCGATCGCGGACGAAAACCCGCGGGCGTACGCCATGGATCACTTCTCGTTCCACGGCGCGAGCTGGCAAGACGGGTGCGCGGCGAAGGATCGACAAAATATGGTCGTTGAATGGCTCGAGGGCAATGTTCCGTCAAACGAGGAACTCGTCCATCAGTGGGCCATGTCGTTCATCCGCATGCTCTCGCCCGCACCGGCGCCGGCATTGATTACTCGTATTCGATTGCATCAATCCAAAGGGACGTACAAGAAGGCTCGACTCATCGTCTCCATGTCTTCGCTTCGCGGCGGCGCCTCGCTCCTGGGCGAGGCGCTCGCGACAGCGTCGAATCATCCTCTGGACTCGACGCTCTGGGAGCGAGACGGGGCGATGCGCTCGGACGCATATTTCGCAAACTACATCTCTCTCGGTGACTGGTGGTCGGTGAACACGCTTCCGAAAGCCGATGACGGATCGTGGCGATGGAAGCTTCGAACCTATTTGCTCGCGATCGGAGTCAAAGAAGCCACTATCGACGCATCGCTCAACTACCCGGCGGAGTTCTTGAACGAGGTCCAGAGTAGGGCTTGGGATGCGGGGATAGACAAGGTGTACGTCGTTATGATCGGTGCGTCGCTGTACCACGACGAAGCCTTGTTCAAGCGCTCTTCGGTGACGTTAAATCGCATACTCAAGATGGACAAGGTTGACGCGTCGGACGCTCCAGTGCTTTTATGCTTGCAGCGAGCGAATAAGCTTGACATGTACGCGTCGCAGGCTCGCGCAGCGGCCGGAACGGCTCCTCTCCAGCAGATTCGTGCGTATGCCGAACCTTACGATGCGTACAACATCACTGTGCGCAACCTCACCGAGCTCGGCGCACGCGAGCAAATCAAGTTCAATCGAGTCGCTTTCAACGGCTTCGTCGATCGCGACAAAAAGTGGTTCGATTTCGTCAGGCGGGCGCTCAAGTCTACCGGCCAAGAGTGCGCGAACTTCAAGTACGAAGAGGACTTGGCGACTCCGGAGCAGCTTGCGCGCACGGTGCTGCAGTTGCACGACGCGTACCAGCTGGACCTCAACGCCGAGGCGCTCTCGTTGCTCAAACTCGAGCGCGTGAACGATTACATCCAGGCGGCGGACTTCACAAACATCGCCGACCTCGGTCCGAATGCGCTGCACTTCTTGAGGCGAACGCCGCAGGACAAACCAGTCATCACAGAACTCTTAGCACCTAGAGACAAATAGCCGAGCGCTCGAAACGTAAAAATTGTAGATGGAAACGAGTGCTCATCATCTTCTGCGCATCACAAACTCAAGACTAACGCGCTCGCTTAAAGCATTTGTTGCGCGGATTGGCTCGCGAGGGCCAAGAAACCGATCGCGTGGCCGATGGAGCCCCACGCGAAGACGTCGACCAAGTTGAAACCAGCCGGGTCGTTCGTGGACGTGATGAACGACGCCTCCTCCGCGCGAGTGTCGCCCGCGGCGAAGTGCGTCTGGCCGTTTTGCGTCGGCATACCCACACGCTCGACTTGAGCGCGTTGGTACGGCAAGAAAACGAAGCGACCGAGGTAGAGCGCGAGCGCGTTGGACGCCGACATGACGACGTTCACGTCGTCGAACGCGCGCGCGGCAACCTTCGCGCCGCGCTTCGCGGTGCGCGTTTGCTTCGCCACACGGCTGTGATATCATAAGAACACAATCGCACCGTCAGTATCCGTCTCTCTCATGCACCTCTGATCGACGAGCGCGTCGACGGCGAGCGAATCTCTCGCTCGACGATAGCCCAGAGCTCGAGCTCGCCATCGATCCAACGTCGCCCTCGACGCCTTGGTCGTCCACCGCGCGCCGCGCGAGACGCGTCAAAACGCTCGATCACACGCACCCGTTGAAGCTCGCGGTGGTCTTGGTGGGTAAAGCGGTACGAGCGAGCATGTTCGTCGACGAAAGGGTCGTGAAGTGTCGCGATCGTTCGCGCGGGGCGAAGATACGCTTTCAAGATACGGTTTGACATTTTATACTGAGGGTTTGGCATTCCTATACACGGCGTGGCGCGACTTTTTTGGGAAATACGTGGACGCTCGAGCGGGGGTCACGCTCGAGTCATGAATCGAGACAATGGCACACGCGACCGGAGGGATAAATACAGACGCACGCGCGAGACGTAACACCGTAGTCGGCGACGCGCCCGTCATGGGGCGAGCGACGGGCGAGCGCGAGCGCTTGCTCGCCACCGAGAGCGACGATGATGACCGCGATAGCGCGGTCGATGTCGAGCGCGCGACGGACGGACGATCGCGGTCGGCGTCGTCGAGTGGGAGCGATTCGGACGTCGTGAAGAAGACGTCGAAAAAACATGGTGTTGAGAAGCGGCGACGACGTGAGGGACGACACCGCGAGCGATCGAGCGCGGCGGCGACGGGAACAGATGGATTTTGGACGCGCGCGCGCATCGGTGGCGTCGCGGTGGGCGTGATGGCGATCGCGGCGGTCGGGCTCGCTTCGCGGAGCGGCGGATTGGCCCTCTTCGGCGCGAAGACGCGCGTGGCGCCGCCGCC